>NC_091392.1:10303030-10606060 GCF_032191515.1 Phaenicophaeus curvirostris | reverse complement strand
AATATTATAAAATAATTTCATAATTTCTAGAAGGAAGCAACAGTTTTGTTATAGCATATAACAAAACTGTTAAAGCCACCAATAATAACTGTGGATGAGATGAAGTCTACAGGAAAATCATAAGGAAACATATCTGTTTTCTCACCATTTCTAGAGTGTCTGTCCCCCATTTGTCAAAGAAAAGAAGAGAAGAAGCATTAAAAAGAAGGGGGGAAAAAAGAGGAAAATACAAAGGAAACAAGCACACCCCTCAACAATAATAGTTGTGATTTTATATTTCCTCTAAGCGTGGCCCATATTCTGGATAACAAGCCTGTTGTTGGAGCCAAACAGCTTTTGGCTATGTGTAGCTGCTGGAGCATGTAATTAATTCTGAACACATCAGGCTGGTTCAAATACAGGGAAATGCTAACGTCTATATCAGTAATTTGTAGTAATAGAAAGCTGTTACTAAATCAATGTCTCATCTGGAAAACAAATGTTTCCATTTCACCTTGCACTTAAGCTAGTGGCAAGAGACTATTATCCTGTGACTTTCTATTAGACCAGCACAGTCTCAGTCATCCATGTACAACAAACACTTCCTAGAAGACTAAACATTTTTTCTAGGCTCATCCTCAAAAAAGAAAAAAACAAAACAAAACAAAACAAAAAATCGAAACCAGAGCAAAGAGACGTAGAGGTGTTTTGTACTAGTAACCTGTCAGCCTGCTAATCCATTGATAACTCAATATCCAATTTGTCTGAGAAAATCTAGACACCTTCTGTAGTCCCCGAATTCTTAACCAAGTAATTAATTCCTGTATTACAAATACTTAATCTAAGAACAGACACTACCTAATTGCAAGATAACAGCAGGTTTTCACAAAGTAGGGAACAACCACTATTATTTTAAATATATTTTAGAGATGGGCAGCGACTCCTCAACTTCATGCAGCTTGTTGAGAGTGGACATGTAATTGAGATTCACATTCCTCAAGAACTGTTGGGGAGGGTTAATTTAAAAAAAAAAACTTAGTGAAAAACCCCATTATCTCAGAAAACTTTCACACATTTAAGATCAACCAAGTTTTTCAAGTTTTTCCCTTCTTCAAAATCAGAACACAGAATAAGCTAAAGCAAATACATAACAGAGTACAGAATTGGAGTAATTTAATTGTTCTATAACACAATTAATTCAACTCAAAATACTGTTCATTTTTTCATGTGAGCCAGAATTCAAGAAAAATTTAATGAATAATTTTTCATGAACACCTTCTTCTAAGAATGAGTCCCAAAACACCTGGAATTTGAGTTTTCAAGTTTCCACAACAGAGCTACAGGGTAGGAAGACCCATATAGCTGAGCTCTGGGCTCTACAAGAAAAAAAAAAATCAAGATACCAAGTTTGATGTACGTTATCAGAGGTTTCTGAACTCCCTGATTTTAAGCTTATGTCAAATATCAGTATGGAGCTCCTTTTATAATCAAGTAATACTAATATGAAAGGTGTTCAAAGAAGATTGTAAAAAGAAAAGTCTCATAGAAATAATTGTCACTCACAAAGTGTCTCTGAGAAACACTTTATCAAGATGTTAAAAGTATTTATATACAAGCATTCATAACTTGTACCATACTCTAAGGAACGCAGAGAAATTACGATACACAGTAAACAGAACATATTGATACCATATTTTGTATGTCCAACTAACTGCAACCAGTCATCATATTTATTTTATAGTACAGGAATAATGAAAGCTGTTGTGTGATCTGTTATGGTTATATATAAAGCTTTTGTTTCTTTGTTTAGGTAACATTGGTCAGGGAATTATAAAGCCATGACATGTAGCTAAACCTGTAGCCCCTGAGCTGCACGTAGCTATTATCAGTTGAAGTGATTAAACATTCCCCCTGTCCATGCTTGAGCATGGTACTTAATTGGCAGTGGATTAGCCAGGCCTTGGTCTGCTGCTATATTAAACTTCACAATGCCATAGAACAGTCAAGACTGGAAGTGACCTCTGAGATCACCTAGTCCAAGCCTCTGGTAAAGAAGGGTCAGCTACAGCTGCTTGTCCAGGATTGTTTCTAGTTGGATTTTGAATATCTCAAAGGATGGAGACTCCACAAGCTCTCTGGACAACCTATGCCAGCATTTGACCATGCTCACAATGAAGAAGTTTTTTTCTTGTGTGGAGATAGAATTTAATGAGTTTTAATGCATTTTCATTGCCTCTTGTCCTGTTGCTGGGCCCTACTGACTTCTTCAGTCCCTCCTACCTGGTATTTCTACATTCAGAAAAGATCCCCTTGAGTCTTCTCGTCTCCAGGCTATACTACCCCAGTTCTCTCAAACTCTCCTTATCTGGAACACTCTGAAGATTTTTAATAATCTTTTAGGACCTGCTGCTCTCGACTCACTCGAATAAGTTCATAACTTTCTTGTACTGAGGAACCCAGAACTGGACAAAGTACTCAAGGTTTGGTCTCATCAGTGTAGAAGAACCCAGATCCTTCTTAGCAAAGCTGCTAATTAACCAGTCAGCCCTCAGCCTGTAATGGTGCTTTGGTTATCCCTCCCCAGATGCAGAATTTTGCATTTCCCCCTATTTAACTTCAGGAGGTTTCAGTCAAGCCATTTTGCCAGTCTGCTGAGGTTCTTCCGAATGTTGGCACAAAACATTGCCCTCTCTTCCCAGTAAAATCCTTACTTTGGGAGAAAGCAACCTGTTCACAGCATTGCTAATTCAGTTCTGTTCTGTGTAGTAACAGTCAACAAGTAATCGCCACCTCCCACCTGAGAATTACTCCTGGGGCACTCTTCCCTGATTGTCCAGGGAAGACCAGTACACTGTAACTCTTCACACAAATGCTTTTTTAATGATTTAAAGAGATAAGGACGATGAATAGGCCAAAGGGAAATAAAATTCTGGGACCTACACAGATGCTTGCAACATTTGCCTTTTCTATATTCTTGAATCTCAGTCTTCTACAATAATAAGTAATAACAAATTGCAATAATAGCTTTTGCAGAAAAGCATGCTGGAAATGAACTTTTGAAATCAAAACATTCCATTGATTTCAAATAACTATTCAATATAGAATTGAATCTTTTTTTTTATGAAAGTATAATCTGTACAATGTAATCTTCCTACCAGACAGAAAAAGGCTAGACACTATCCAAAATCCTTTCGCTCTCAGAGAATAGTTAACATGTAGACTTGTTTCTACTTATATCCTACACATTGATTTATGCAATAATTACTATATAACAGAGTATAAGATCCTAACAATAGACTTTTTTAAATAGCATTGTCTTTTTTTCCCCCTTTCTTAAAATAGGATCCATAAGGTAATTGAATGCTGCAGATTCTTCACATATGGCAATCAGCACTAACTCTGAGGTATATACAGAGAGTGGGTAAGATGGAAAAATAATGATAGTTGATTAAATAATAAATAAGAAAATACATTTCCATGTTTAACTTTATCAAATAACTCATCTTAAGTTAAAAGTTACAAGATTTTTTTTTTTAAGTTATTATCTAAACACAAAAAAACCAAAAATCCACAACAAAACAAGAGTTCCAATTCGTCAAAGCTGACAACATCACACAGATAATGTGATGTTTACCGTATCTTTGTTCACGGGCAAACACTTCTGTTCAAGTAAGTGGGGTAACACTATTTCATCACCAAGCACTATAGCATTTGTTCTCTGTCTGTATAAAAATAATATATTCAAGATTTCAGAACAAAAAATAAATGATTAAAATCAAGTTAACAACCATTTACATTTGTTGGCCTAACAAGAAATGTTGCATCTATCTAGCCTTTATGTCAAAACATGGGTTTCACATTGCATTAAGGTTTTCAAAGAAGGAAGATTGTCCTCGTTAGGTAATGTAAATTTCTTATGCTGGTGAGAAGTGCAGGAAATGAAATTTAAAGTTAATGAAGAAATAATTTAAAGTGAGACTCGGTATCTCTCACCTGATCTCTTCTAAATATAGAGCAGGCATCTTTCAACGAAATCTCATTTACTCACTGTCCATGCTATTACATTCAAGCTAGATCTAATGGAGTTTTCAGGACACAATTCCTTTTCATTTATAAGTTGTCCACAGGAAATAATTTTATTTCTCTATTATTTTACTACCAAAAAGCATCCAACAGTTTAACTACAATGTTTTATTTTTACCACCATTTTAGGATTTTTTTTTCCTTTTTAACTACAAATCTTACATTTTTCACTATATCAAATATTCATAAGTAGATAATACGTTAGTATGAAAATATTAGCACTTTTTTAGTATTATTTGGATGCTTCAGGAGAAATCCTAGTCCAACTAAAAGCAGTACACAGACTTCAACAATATAAAGAGAGTATGAGCTAATTAATAATCTCACTGTAACTGCATTTTTAGGTTTCCTTCAGACTGTGTTATATCCAAGTTCAGAATATGTTAAGATCAACTGTTCACTTACTGCAGAGCAAAAAACTGTCAAAATGTAAATTTAGATCAAGCCACAAATACTGTATAAGAAGGCAAAAAAGCACGTCACCTGATTAGAAAGCTGAAAAATCATTAAAGATACGCTAAACATCTTGCAAGATATGCAAAAATCTGAGAGATATAGTGTGACATAGTGACAAAGTAAGATGTGAGGACACTGCGTGTGAGGCTGTTGCAAGACTGAAGTTTTATGTCGCTTATTTTAACTACTGTCTTTGTGTCTGTGTATGTAGTATTCTAAAACGTATAGGTAATCTATACATCCAAATTATAATAAAATGTATTGTTTAAATACTAAGATCAATTGTGATTATTAAATAATAAAATAGATTTTCTATAATTTTTGTAGAAATCTATGGGTACTTTATAACTATCAATGACAGATATAGCCTTCTAATGTCTTGATGATGTTATTTCACAACTCAGGCATCACATAGTTATGTGAAGAACTGCCATAGACAGTACCACAGACAATATCTCTCTGCATAATTATTAAACATAAAAACCCCTTAAACATAAAAAACCCTTTGTCACAAGGAAATTCTGTCGACCATCATTGGTATCAAGACCACTAATGCCAGAATATTACACTGTTTACACCTGAAGAAGCAATTGGCTCTTTTTCTGAGAAATAACAGTGCAACATAACCCTCTTTTAGACTGTATCACAGTTTTATAGGAACCGCTGCACTGTATTTCCAGTGTTTGAATCATCATTAAATCCTTTCTAGATTACATGTGTCTCATTCAGACATGGTAATTTTGGAGTACATTCATGTAGAGAAGCAGAAGGTAAAAACCTAGCTCTTCTGAACTCAGAATCAAATGTAGACACGTTCTTATGTGGAGTCCTGGTAAGTCAGCAACAAAACTGACAGTATTTGACATTCATTTTTTTTTCCAAGGAACTGAGCACTCCTATTTGCATTCAGCAAAATGACACTGAACCAATGTATCAAATACACACCTGATATGTCTAGGCTGACTGTGTAGAAACTTCACTCAGATACATAGTATAATGTTCATTCCTGAAATTTGTATTTTAAACAAAGCATAACAACAGCCCAAACAACCAAGTGCCCTCCCATCTCTAGAAGACAGAACAACTAGGAAATAGTGTATCAACATCTGGCACCTCCCCAGATCAGTACCCCCTATGCTACTTCTTTCTTACATCATTTATTTTCTGTTACCCCAAAAAACAGTTTTAGCTGTGAACAAGGTTCATATAATCCTATTTGGTAATTTCTAATAAGCAATATTCTTCCATACAGAACCACAGGAATATAAATAACTTGCAAACATCTGCCACTGGCATAGTGTTGCTATGAAAATCTGTTTTCATCCTTCTGGATATATGCAAAACAGAAGATACCAACTGACACTAAAATCTCTTTGGACCTTCATGTAGCCAACCATCACAAATTCATGCACTTCTGGAAAGACATTCACATGGTAAGATATCAACGTTTAATTTGCAAAGCCATAAAAATGCACTTGCTTTTGAATTCCAAATCTTTATTTCTTCTTCCTCTTTGCCAAACTCTATTTGACTTTTTTTTTTAATTTGTTTTGAGCTGTTCTGTCAGCCTGCTTTGGAAAATTTTCTAATTTAAGTTTTCATTATCTTCTTTCCTTCAGCTCTGAATGGTCTGTCACTTGCTATACCCATCATGCTGAGCTACACAAGTGCGCTTTTGATTTTCAGCTGCCAACTGAGAAGGCCAAGGTCTCAATTCTACCATGCACCCCCCCCCTTTCTCACTCTTTTTCCTGTGGTCAGCAACTATTCTTTTTCTACATCATAAAGTAAGGTGGTGACCTGAATGAGTCTGAGTGCTTTTAGATGCTACTGGAAATAAATGGATACCAAGGACAATCAGCCTTTCACAGGAATAGGCCAAAAGGTTAAAAAGTACAAATAACATAACATGAAATACTCCTATAGAACGAACAGTAATATAGATGATTGTTTTGAAGAGTGGGTTTTCTAACTGCATAAAACAAAATCATATTAATAAACAACTTGTGAACTGAAAGTTGACTTGCAATGGGGTGTGTGACCTTGTTTATTAGGGATAACTAACATTATCACATAGATTAATGGAAAAGTCCCAGTTTCATTTTAAAACAGCTGCTTGGGTTGATTTTTTTTTTGGTATGGATTGAGAAATTGTGCATTTACTTGAAGGCTGTCTGCCAAGTAGGGGTTGACTCCAATAAAAAGGACAGGCAATGGTCTCAATGAATTGCCCTGTCTGAGCTTAGAAGTCCTGCTAAGAAACAGATACTACAGGCTACTTCAAGACATATGTTGCTTATTTGATTTCATTCAACTTACATGGAATTCAGTGTAAATCAATGTAAACTTATGCATTGGATATGTGCAATATTCAAGGGGTTTCGACAGTATATTTTTTCATTGAAAATTATCCTAAGCAGACAAAAGTGATGAATGTTTCTATAGAAAAAGACCAAAAGTAACATTGTTTAAAATTGCTGATATTTCTTTTCAAAGGTTTATATCCTGTGAAATGACCAACAATTAAAGAAATGCAAAAGAGAAGCCAAAGAGAGGGGATTCGAGGGGGAAAGGGCACACTGAAGATGACAAGATGCCTAGACTGTAAGATGTCAACTATCTTAAGCAAAACTGTGACAAAAGCTACTTATTTACAAAATACTACCCAATGGTGATACAAAATAATGACTAGAGATGCACTTAGAGGAAACAGGAAAACGTCTAAAGCTAGCAAGACAGAGGACAGACAACTGAAGATATGCAGATGTTTGCTGAACCAGAGGATCAGAAAATAAAGATATGTAAATAAGATGCCTAAAAGTTAAAAAATTACTGTGAGGAAAAAGCAGAGAGGGAAATTGAAAGGCAGGGATAATTTCAGATTTGTAAGAAGAATAAAAGAAAAAAATAAAAAACCCAAATAGATTATGTGTGCAGGCTTCTTTGTATAACAGAATGTGAGAGATAATCCAAAGAACTGAAGCTTGTGTCATGTTCCAGTTATAAAATATCCACATTTACAGGTTTGACCCCACCTTAGTCCACTTGCCAATTCATGTAAAACAGGCATGTTGGGGAAAAGAATTCCTATTGTGTCTTTACTTCTTATAAAAATGCAGTGAGTCAGAAACTTAAGAAACTCCCTTTCTCAGCCTTCCTGGTTGAGGGATGTAAGGGTCTGCAGATGGATCTGGGCTGGCTCAGTGGCCAAGGACTGTTTTATAGAGTTGAACAAGTAAAACTGTTGGGTCCTGCACTTTGGTCACAACAATCCTATACGATGTTACAGGCTTGGAAAAGAATGACTGGAAAGATGCCTGGCAGAAAATGTCCTGTGGGTGTTGGTTGTCTGCTGGCTGAATTCTTGCTCATGTCACCAAGAAGGCCAGTATCATCCTGGCTTGTATCAGAAATACTGTGGCCGTTAGGAACAGTGACATCACCGTCCCCCTGTACTCAGTGCTGGTGAGGTGTACCTCGAATACTGTGTTCAGTTTTGGGCCCCTCACTACAAGAAGGCCTTTGAGGCGCTGGAGCACCAGGAAGCTGGTGAATGGGCTGGGGAACAAGTCTTACGAGGAGCAACTGAGGAAACTGGGGTTGTTTAAACTCGAGAAAAGGAGGTTGAGGAGAGACCTTATCACCGTCTACAACTGCCTGAAAGAAGGTTGTATAAAGGCGAACATTGATTCTCCTGCCAAGTAACAAGTGGTGTAGCCACCATCCCTGGAGGTATTTAAAAATGTGTAGATGTGTAGGGACATGGTTTACTGTTGGGCTTGGCAGTGACAGGTTAACTTGGACATGATGATCTTAAAGGTTTTTTTCTAACCTAAATGATTCTATGACTTATGAATGTGATACCCCCTTTAAAATAATAACAACTACAATACTGGATAATATGCTAATGCAGATGTTAAAATTATAGTGTAGACGATCATTCATCCACTGCTAATTTTACAAGCAGTTTCTTTGTAAACAACTCAGCTAAATTTATAAATAGGAATATTTCATTCAGTATCCATATTTATTGTCTTTTTTTTAATAAATCAGCTACCATGGTTAGCCTTTTTCAGAATAAAATACTCTGAATCTTAGTTTTTATCTCCTGTACATCTATAATTTTACATTATTTTACTTTGTTGTGAAAAAGTTGATTGAATGAAATATAGTTAGAATATAGTGTCACTAGGATTCATCATATAAATCTTGTAAAGTCCAACAGACCTGGGATATAATTTTTAACCAGTACAGGATAAAAAAATCATAACTCATAGCTAGGCTGCCAACAACAGAGCAAAATTTGCAGCTGTAGTATCACATACTGGAAACACAAGACTTCTGAAATGAGAAGACAAATTGTTTAGCAATGGAGTTTACAAATTTCAAACTTTTTTTTTATACTGCAAAACAGAAAACTAGATTTCTTTACAGGGGAAAGTTAGCTGTTGATAATAAGTATATTAAACCTTTTAAGGATTAAAACAAAGACAAACCATGAATATCTTTCTAAAAATCTTAATAAGCAGAAAGATGTTTCTATAGGAAATATTTCACATTTTCAGAGTGAAAAAATTTACAGTCTGAAGATACTATTTTTATTTTCTTCCTCGTACTTTGTGTGGGTTAAGCAGAGAATAAACACAGACTCTTCTTATTCTAATATATTATTAGAATGTCTGTACAGAAGCTATCTATGTGTGCATCAAGGCACTTGCGTTTCACAATATGTTCGTTATTTTATGCAATTTACAATATATTACTAAGTTTAAAACATCTTGTCTTCATCTTTGAGCACTTATATAGCTCTGTACTATGTGCATCCAATAGCACTGGATGCCACAGAAATTCAGGGTAGAATTTGCCTGCGCATTGGTGCTTCTACAGTTCTGGTTAGGGTCATTGGGGGAGTGAATTTAACAGCTCAGAACACAGTTGGCAGCTTGTGTGAGAACAGAGAAAGAGTTAAAATAAAAAGGGGGTAGGCTACAGTTCTCCTTCCCTTCTCCTCTCCTTCCTCTTTCTTTTTTCATCTCAACATACTGAAACTGAAAAAACCAAATGAGTATGAAGTAAGAAGGGAAATTTCTTTGAGCATAGGGGAAAAAAGAATTGACAGGCTCTCAGGGTAACAAAGGAATATTCCAAAACCTCTTATGCTTCCATTTAAAGTAGGTTTTAAGGTCGTTTAGACAGAACACCTTTCACTGTTTTCCCATGAAGCACTTCACAAAAATTGATATTTTCTTCTTAGGTATTAATTACCTCAAGCAGTTTAGCACATTTTTCCTAGCAGTCAAATTAACTCAAAATATCTACTTATTTAACATACTGAAACACACCTAAATATATCTTCTTTTCATTCTGAGCTTGCAAATATAACAAATAATTCTTCTCACATTCCCTTACAGTTACCTCGAAAAAGTTTTGAAGAAGTAAATACATAAAAATTCCTGTGAATCCTAGAAAACGTATATGTGTTTCGAATTTACACTTACAGAAAGCCTAAGTAACCACCCGATGGTCATCCCCTACTGCAGAGCAGGTCTGAGAACACAATTGCCATTCCTCTCATTGACAGAGGCTTTTAGGTGATACAGCTGAATAAAGGATTGAGATTATGTTTTCCCTTCTTTGAGGATCAAGACAAAGCTTGTACATTGTATACATCCCATATCAAACTGTTTTGCAAAGCTAAGCCAGATTTATAACATAAAGAAACCTTCCACCAGTTTCTGCATAGGGAGATTTCCACACACCAGAATCGATCTCTCAAGATCTTTTCTAAAATTGTTGGCTTTTTTAATATCTCTAATAATAAAGATTACTTATATTCAGCATTCTCCTTTGCAGACTGTCTTGTAAAATACAAATGCCATCCTTAGCTATTACTACCATAAGAAAAGGATCAACCTTGAAGCAGAGCCAACTTTCCTCCCTTGGTACAAGAGGATTCAATATTAATTGTAATTTCAAGCTGTGCATAAGATAGAAAATATTGGAGAAGGAACGGAAAGAGATCTGAGGAGCAGCAGTCATCATCTGGCCTCCAAAATAGATTTTGGCAGTATGCACAGCTTAAACATTCATTACTCAGTCAAGCAGCCTAACAGATACTGGAATTTCAGGGCCTGATATAATGTCCAAAATAATTCTATCTTAATCTGATGGTTAAGAAATATGCAGTGAAAGGCAGCCACACTAAATGATAATAACAATTAGCATTCATAGGACCAGAGGATCTCTAAGGTGGGAAAGGACCTCTAAGATCATGAAGTCAATTGTCAGCCCAACACCACCATGCCCACTAAACCATGTCTTAAACTGCAATGTCTACACCTTTTTTTGAACAGTTCCAGAGAAAATGAATCCACCACCTCCCTGGGCAGCCTGCTCCAATGCTTGACCACTCTTTCAGTAAAGCAACTTTTCCTAATATCAAATCTAAACCTCCCCTTGTGTAACATAAGTCCATTTTCTCTCACACATTTTATTACAAACTGTGAAAAATAATGTCACAAAGTGAAAAAAATGAAATAAGAACACAAAGATTTTATAGCACATTTCTGTCTAAAATCCTGAGTTTTCAAAACCAAAGAATTTTGGAGAGAAAAGGCTCCAAAGGTCTCTTCAATTTTTTTTTTAATACAAATTAACATTACAGAAAACATGTTGAGTGTTAAGATTCAGCCATCTTTCAGTCACTTCCCATAATAATACATACCAAATACGAACTACATCAGTCATAAGTTGGTTTTAATTGGCTAACTCCATATTAATTTCAAATAAACTTACTTAAGCTCAGAAGCAGAATATTTCAAAAGATCCACTTGCAGTAGAAATCAGTGTTTAGAAAACTACATCTTGATAAAACTTTGTGGCATTTGAGAGTCTGAGTTTACTTCTGAAATGTTTTTGGGGTTTTTTGTTTGGTTTTTTTTTCTTATTTTATAGAAACATTGGAAAATTTCCTTTGAAATGTTTGAGGCAAGACACTCAAGATCTGGAAGAACATCTAGAATTTTAACAAAAGTAAGTTTTATTTTAATTTGGTTTTATTTTTCCATAAAGAACCTTACATTACATTTAATAATCAGCCCTGGATAAACTTTCCAGACTAAAACATATTCATAAATTTTCCGACCTGGTATTCTGGTATTATGATGGTTTTGTGATACACCACTATCAGACACATTGCTTTAAATCTACATTGATAATTCCTTACTATATCTTTAACCTTCAAAATAATATGTACCTAACCAATTCTATCCATGCAGCCCGAATCTTAAAAAAGCAAGTATAGTAGGCAGACTATTATCTCTGTCCATACAGTTGAGACTGTCAAAATCTGTAGATTCAGTGCTGAAGATCCTGTGCAATCTAAGAGTCTTCAGACACAGATTCTCTTCAGGCACAATGGCATAAAGCAACTCAGAAAGATTTACAACTCAAGTGAATAAGCCCTCATACGACAGTTTCAAATAAGCCAGATTTCCAGGGGAAAAAAAAAAAAGAAGCAATGCGTGAAAAATCAGTGTCAGAGGGCATCTAGAATAGTCAGGATATTCTCCAGGAAGGAGATGATTTCTATGTTTGTCAGTAATCAACTGATATAATATCATCACAATTGTTTACAGGACAGAAATGAGTATCAAAGCCTCTCACATAAACCAGTAAATTAAAGATATGTGTTAAAATAAATTAAGAGTTCTCACACCCCTCAGGTGTCAGCTTCGGCAGAAAAGTGAGTAGACACATATGCTATCAGAGATATCATGATGTTGCACCCCCTATCTACCCAGAGCTGTTTTAAAAATATACTGCCATCAAATTTTTTGTTTCAGAAAAATAAAATGAAAGCAGTGGCACAATCTCTTGGTTTTAACTTTCAAGAACTCAGGAATCTTCCAAAATAACCTATAGCTATGGAAAAATACTCTGTGCTTGGTATTTTGTATTGGCTTTTGCTATTTAAAACTGGTATACAGGATTATTCCTCTTGACAAAATTTAGTTTCTCAAGAAGGAATAGATTAAGCTTGGTTACCAGACCATCATTCTTTATCATACCTTATTATCTTAAATTTTCATACGTTAAAACAGAACTCAATATAAACTTGATGCCAGGTAAATATGCTAAGACCATCCAATAAAACTAATGTAATTCAAGTAGCAAAATGCAAGTACCTCCTCACAACGGAAGATTCTGTTCAAGTTTTTTTGCCTTATGAATGCTGACAGAAATAAGCTTTTTTTTCTTTTTGCTGCTTATTTAAAAAGATTTTCATTCAGGGAGCTTAGTAAGCTACTTGGGGGGGCAAAAAAATCGTAATCATCAGAACATGAAAAGCAATACTGACCCTAGAGTTCTTTGCTTAAGCTTCTGCACCAGTATTTTCCTTCCAGGTTTAATATTGAGCCAACCAGGCAGTACTTAGGGACTTAGCTGCAACTAACATTTGCTTTATACTTACCCCAAGCCACAGTGTTTGGTATTTAAAACAGGCTGACACTGAAAATTCATTTAAAGGTCCACTTCCCTCATTACATGTTTTCACCAATAACTCAGTGATAAAAATAATTGAAAATATATATATAAAAATTAGAACAAGCAGTAATTTCACATGCCAACTAAACCACACATACATAATGATCCAATACTACATTTACTTTCAAATTTAAAGGTGTGAACAGACACAAACAATCATTTTTCAATCCCAGCTGTACTAAAATAACGCTATACACTTATCCCTTAGAGGAAACCATCAGAAAAACAGTTCTGAATAGCCAAAATATATCAATAGCACTAATCTTAACATATTTCAAACCAAGTAATTTAGTAAATAAAACTGTCTTACTTGTCTGTTACGGCTGTTCAAACTACACACAAAAAAACATAAAAAGGTTTTATCACTCCTTTAGTCATTTAAGGAACAATGATGTGGCAAGCCAAAATATTTACACCACACTTCATCAGTATCTTGATTACTGAATCAACCTTAACTATCATTCACACATAATACCTTCCATGGTATGCAGAAATTGTTCAATAGTACAAAAATTCCAGTTGGAGATAATATTCCAGTAAAGATAAAAATCACTGTATCACCCAAACAGAATTTTTCAAGTTTTATTCTGCCCACTATTAAAAACTATTATGTCAAAATACTTTATCAAGAACTGAATATTCACATATAGGATACACTAGAACAAAGGTGAAATTGATGCCCACCATAAAACTGGCTATCAAAAATACTATACATCCTAGAAAATTTTAAGTAAAAGCAACATTTTGTCTGTCATCCTTATAAAAGGAGGATATTAACTAACAACATGCATATTTTATAACTACTACACTGTAAGAACCATCAATGAATTGTAATTCTATTTATGACTATTTTAATAGGTTCTGAGCAGGGGAAGCCTTGTTGACTTGCTGGTAGTTGTCCATGCATATTCAATGTGATGTCATCATGTTCAAGACACATTATTATCAACCTGACACTTTAATCCCTTCTTCACTGCTAATCAAGTTGTGACCTGTGAAGCTATATTTCAATTTCTGCTTTAGTGAGAGTAAAGAAGGAGTTAACTCCACACAAAAAAACGCAGTCCTTGTTTGTGTGCTTTGCCTAACACCTTTACTAAAACTGTAACATGACTACAAACCTACAACTAGCGCAACCATAGCAGCAGATGGTGCATTATGCATCACAGACCATCTCAGACAGTGAGGGCAACGTGTGGTGGTAACAACTAGGCAGATTAACCTCAGTTGCCTTGTGCTGAGGATTTCCTCTTACATCTGGCCTGCAGTTTCCATATTCTGCTTAGGGTTAAGCAGAGCACAGTTTTAATGGGGATTAAGAAACAAGGCTTCTGTTATTACTAACAGAAGATTCATAACTAACTCCCAGTGCATGTGGTAGAAAGACAACCTGAAGACCTGTCCTGTTTTCAGCATGAGATTGATTTTATTTCAAAACCTATATGGGACTCCTGAAAAATACTGAATTAAAAACCTGATTTGGGTCTATTTCATTGGGATTGCACTTTCCTGCAGTGGGACTCTAAACCTGAGAAACAGGCAAATAAATTAACTCCCCAGACTCTTCCTTGCCTCTACTGAGTTTTTGGCACAAATACAGAGGACAGAAAACATAACCAACTTTCATAATATTTCCTTCTACAGTGAAATACACCAGAAAGTATATAACCTGCATGTAGGGAGTGGATATTTTGTAATGACTTGTTGATTATTTCTATGGCAAAATAAAATGGACTATTTCACAAGTAGTTCTTCACCGCATTTCAAAATAAGCAAATAACTTTATTTGTAGGAAGCCAAAGAAAATTTTATAGCCAGTTGTACTGGCTAAACCAGATTCTCAAAGAGCTAAATGGAGGGTGGATCCACCATTCAGAATTTCATCTAACAGATATTCCATACTTATATTTCAAAGTTAATAATGACAAAATCTAACTAAAAAGAAGAAGATGGAGCAGAGAAGAAAGACTTCCATGGATAACATATTGCTTAAGAGTCAGTGATTCTAAAATTCCTAGTTTCACACAACAAAAAAAATATGTAATATGGTGAAGTATGTTTGACAGATTCAAGTGAAAATTCAGATTCAGGAATGGACATGACTCCAATGTAATCACCCCTCTTCTCTAGACACAACTACATGCTACTGTTAGAGGCAATAGAAGGTAAGGTAAATCTCAAGGAAGAGTCAACAAACCAAATATCTAGTCACTGAAATGTGTTCCATGAGATCCAAAGAGCAGTTCCCTTGGCATCCTACAAAGCATATAAGATAAGGGTGAAAAACCGAAATTTCTAGGGTGTAATTCAGTCCAATAAAAAGTGGCTTCAAGGCAATAAAAAAGTTGTAAACTGTGTCTCATCCATTGTTTCTCAGAAGGATTCGTAGTAATATCTGTTTTGTAAATGTCCACTAGCAGACTGTGATGTAGACAAATTGCAGATTTATTGGAAATTATTTTCTAAGTGTATAATTCTCTACTATAGTGGCCACTGAAACCTCAGTTAAGAATTGACAGTTTAACTCATGAGAACAGGAAGAATAATGAAAACAGAGTTCAAAATATGTTATCACTCTTTTTAGGGTTAGAAACTTTGCTTGTGAATAATACTGCTTGTGAAAAGAAAATTAAGCTCCAGTTTTGGAATACCTGTTGGTGGACAACTACATTCAACATCCAGATTGCTCACCGTATTTCAGACAAAACATGAACTTTGTTACTATAAAACAAACCTTGTGATGACTTCGTGTTTATTGATAGGAAACCTGTGATTTGTTGTTATTCTCAAGCTGTTATGTCTAGAACCACAATCTGTAAGCAGAAGTTACCCACCTACCCAACAAGAAAATTTTTGCTGACACAGAATTAGGCTTATCTGTAATTTTCTAGGCTTCCCTATCTCTGTCAATCAACATGATAGCCAAACCCAAAGAATCATGAATACCTCATGAACAATATATGTTGAACATGCCATTACTCCTCTCAAAAAATGTACATTTTTTCTATTATTATTTTAGTATATAATAAAAGTTTTCATTTTTAGGTTAACAGGCCATATAGTAATATTGCTTAGCACATATTTTTAAGGGAGATGTGTCCTTAGAAATAAAATGTTAATTCTACATAACAAGACATTTTAAATATTGTTATGATGACAATCCTATATCAAAGTTCACTTGGTCTATACAAATATCCTAATGATTGAAGGCAAGTTTTTATAACATTTTAACAGTCAAGTAGCAATACTCTTCCAACAAAAGCAAAGGAAACGCCGTGTCTATTTCCTGTAATCCTGCAATTAAGGTGCACTTTACCACTTATTAAAGCCAGAATTCCCAAATAATCCTCTAGGTCTGTCAGTCAAGAACACCATATAAGGATATGAGCTACTATGATTCTTTCCCCCATCATACTGACATTTCCATTTTCATCCCTGTTTCATTTATATAAGCTGCATGCAACCGTGGCCATGAATTTTAAAGAGCTCAGGTCACATCAGGGTCTCTTCCCTCTTGATGAGATTTTGAAAGAGGAGAAAGACTGTGTACTTGAAATTAGGAACCCAAATAAAAAAAAAATAATAAAAAACCACACATAAAATTTATGGACTGTATTTCACTTCTCTTTTTTTTACAAATACACAGCCATTTTGAATGCTGAAACATCTTTTTACTGTATGTATATTTATTATTTTTGACATAGTTTAGTAGGTCTGTTAATGCAATTCTGGAAATGCACTACATGCTATATAAGTACTACCATCTCACACAACAGGGTATTTGCTCAAATTGTATATGCCTTTGAGATACTCAAAGATGTTTTCAGTACTCATTTCTGCCTGAGGCCAAAACAATGTAAAGAAGATCTGTCAATAATTGTTTCTATTAAGTGATAACACAGCATAGAGAAAGGATGGATAAGAAAATTAGAATGTATGAGATTTGTTTCATGTCCAGTTCCATTTCTGAAACTCAGATCCAATCCAAACGGGTCTCTTTGACTGTGGCTCCTACTAATTCATATGATGAATCATAATACTGCATATCAAACAGCAATGAGAAAAGAAAAAAAAAGACAACATGATCAAATCTGTACTAAAAATGGAGATGAAAATTGCTTTTGTAGGTTATTTGGTTTTAAGAATGGGATGCAAATAGTAAGCTTAATATTAAAATAAAATCACTTTGTTCACATGCTACTTACAGCCTTCATAAATATCTGTTGGTATGTGGACTGCTGCATGTTGGTAAGATGTTTGTCGTCGGAAAACAGGATCTTCTTCAAATACAGGTCTGATTCTCTGGCTGCCAGATTCAGTGTCATTCTTTTCAGGCTTTTTAAAGAAAGACATGTAAAGGGTAAAATATTACAAAGTATGCTAAAAACGTTCCCATTCACATTTTGCTCTTTTTACCAGGCAGGCTCATAGCCTTTCATTCACAGGCAACATTTTGCATCTGTGTATCAACACACTTATTTGCTCAGAGTCCAGAAATATTTGTATATGCATCATTTTGAATTTTGAGTTAGTCAATGCAACTCAGAGAAATGAAGAGCTGCAAAAGAAAAATGAGAGCCTAACACCTTACAAACCTAATTCCGTAAGTGTGTGGAGTTTTTACAGCTATATCCGTTATTATAAGTAATAATTTGTATCAAATTTTAAATATAAATACTGTGTATCTCACTTTTTGCTCCTGTGGTTTAAATAGTAAATCACAAATTTTAAAATTATACCACTAATATACAATTGCATAGATAGATTCTTGAGAAACAGTGCTGTACATTCAAAGAAGGAAAGGAAATTAAACCTTTTTAGAACTTCTGATTGACACATTTTGGTTATTGGTTTATTTTAATAATAAGTCTCAGTGAAATCTCATGTACTTTCCTGGCTAAAACTGCCTGGATAGAAAGGTTTCCAAACACTCAAGTGCTCACCACCAGCTGCATGGTTTGGGTTCCCATAGTCTCTCACCTGCCTGCACCCTTTCTTCTTGATTCTTTCCAGTTCCCTCCATCATCTGGATTAGTTTTTTTAAAAATTTTGACTCAGCTACAGAAATTGCACAAAGCGAGGGAAACCAAAGAGGCAGTGAAGGCCAAAGGGGAGGTTGCAATCTCTTCACTTAGTTCAGCTGCAGCTGTTAGAAGAATCCTCATGGCACGAGTAGACTGACCCTTAAATCAATAATGAATCAGCTGTAATACCAAATGATTACTGAGGCCAGAAATTGTAGTCAATTATAAGGATATTTTTAAGACTATGGAGTCATCAAGTTTTAAAAATGTGCTGTGCACGAAAAAAAGAGCTGACAAAGAAGCACCTGCCTGGTCAATCAGGCACGTGTGTGCTGAGATTATACACTGCCACTGTGGCCATTATCCCCTATCAAAGTATAGACAGATAGATCTTAACTTACCCATAAAGTAGTTTAATTAAACTGCATATAGACCTCAGCTGTTTCATCACAGGTTTATGGCTAAATGTTACACTAAGTATAGGTTCAAATTTGCCTGAAGTAAGCAACAGTCTCAGATGGGTTTCAAGAAGGTGGTTTCCAGTGGAAACACAAAGGGCAGAACTCATCTAACCAGTGACATCCACTCATTTCAACAACACGTTAGTTTTGACCTCATCACCCAGCCTCACTTCACAGTCAATGAAGAGAAATGTGTGTTTTTAGAATAAAATATATCTCATCTTAATTAGACATTTTTTACATAGTGACAAAGGATGAGGATAAGGCTGGGGAACTTAATGCCTTCTTTGGCTCAGTCTTTAATAGTAAGATAAAATGTGTTCTGAGTACTCAGCCTCCTGAGCCAGAAGGCAGGGAGGGAGATCAGAACAAAGATCCAACCATTCAAGAGGAAATGGTGAGAGACCTGCTCAGACATTCACCAGTCTATGGGGCCAGATGGGGTCCACTCGAGGGTATTAAGGGAGCTGCTGGAGATGCTCACCAAATCCCTCTCCATGATCTACCAGCAGTCCAACAAGACTAATGTTGTCCCAGGCTTTACACATTCGATGTTTACAGTAGATCCTTCTATATAAATTAAAATAATTTCGTTTTCATTTGCCAAACTTATGAATTTCAAGTTACATACACCTAAATCAGAAAAAGAAAACATAAATAAATACAGGGAAAGATTAAAAAGGAAAACCTCAGTGTTATTGATTATTTTAGTCAGGTATTTCTGTCAAAAGTGTGACAGCTTGTGGCATTGGTTGGTACACTTTTAATACCTAGTTAAACTTTGTTTTCAGGAAAGTAGCAAAACACGTTATTTCGAATGAAAGTGATCCAGCATGTGAATATAATTAAAATCCAACTCGAACCAATTTCTCTCTCAAGTCAGGAGCTGAAATGCAATCAATATTGGCACTGGAAAATCCCACAGGAGATAGCAGCTGAAGATTAATTTTCTATCCATTCAAACCTGGCCTTCACTTATTGAATTACATTGTTACCTACCACTGACAGTCAGCAAAATAACTCACTCATTTCTCTGCAATGAATCTCCAGACCAATTCCACCCTCCCTTGCGAGACAGATAAAATCCATTTCTCTTTTCAGTTCACATTTGTGCCATTTTAAGGCTTTTTTAAAGAAAATCAGTGAAGTATTTTTTCATGTGGTTACTGTTCACCAGAAGAATAAAAGGAAACTGATACAGCAGCTAAAATTAAGGTAAAGTGGGTTCTTCTGTAGCTTTTCTTTGTGATCTTGGCTAAATCACTTTTGGCATGATGTAAAATAAAGTGGAGGTTATTTTCCGGTATTTTTTTCTTTTTTCTCACAAGCCAAATACATAGCAGAAAGATGCAACTTCTTTCTCAAGGGTTTTGTGAACATAAATTAATGTATGTACACGAGTTAACTGGAAGCTTTATAACAAGATGTATCACTGAACGCTTTGTACAGAACAGCAAATAACCATTAAAACAAAATGAAGCAAGGGCATTTCAAGAAAGTCCGACACACTTTAGCTGTTCCTTTCACTGCTGCCAAACATATCCCAGTTCCTTTCCACGTCATTCAGTTACTTTTCATCATCATAGCTGTAGGAAGACGAGTGGATTTTGTATCTCTGCTTGCAAATTTTCATTTAGTTGAAAAGCACTAGTCATAGTATAAATGAGAAATAATTTTTTTCCAGGAGTATAAAACTGTCTTTTGCTTCTTGCAGCTGTTGGAAATGTGTAAGTCAAACAAACAAACAAACAAACCAGTAATGAAATGCACAGTTTTTTTTTATTTTAATTTCTGAACTGATATGCAGCAAGAAACAATGCTGCCTGCCTGCTTGCATAGTTACATAAAGTAAAAAGGAATTGTTTGCTAGTATTTTCCATTGCCTTACAATCTAAGGATGGTATTTTGCATAAAAACTCTGTTCCTATCAATATCTCTTAGAGAATGAATGTGGAGATGGAGTTAGTATTGTTAGAGTTTTAGAGACATTAAAGTTCTTGCTCTATCACTCCTTTCTGTCTTTCCTTGCAGGTTTCCAGAAGTTTTATAATTCCATCTCTAGTTTCTTCCCTTTTTTGATTTCTGAGTATCTGCTGAAATTCCTAAACGCAAAGTTTTAAATAATTGAGTCTTCCTGTCTATGCTTTTTTTTAGTCCACTCTCAGACCTACTCGCTACAAAAGAATGCCATGATATACAGAAAAATGCTAGACATAAAGAAGAATTTCTTCACCATGAGAGTGGTGAGACACTGGCACAGGTTGCCCAAGGAAGTTGTGGATGACCCATCCCTGGAGGTGTTCAAGGCCAGGCTGGATGGGGCCTTGTGCAGCCTGATCTAGTGGACGGTGTCCCTGCCCATGGCAGGGGAGTTGGAGATGGATGATCTTTAAGGTCCCTTCCAACCCAAACTATTCTATGATTCTATATACAAACTAAGCACAGAATTTTTCCTACATTCAGTTCCTTACTCTAAATCAGTTTTTTTCTATTTTGTTGGGTTTCTTTTCTCCCCTTTCTCTACTGGAAAGCAATCCAGTAGAACTACATATGCAGCCCCTTCAACACTGCTTGTGGCCCCATTAAAAATTTACAGCTGGACCTGACAGGAAGAGTAAAATGAAATGTCGCTTGAAGCACTCAGCTCAGCAATATGCCTGCAGCAAATGAAGGATGGGAACAGCTCTTCTAAGCACAAGACAGTGAAGTTAATTTTGAAAAGGTAGCTAGAATGTGTTTCTAAAAGCCATTTCACCTTCATAGCATTTTAGATCAGTCATGAGTGCATCACTTTCTAAAATCTGAAGTTACCTAAGGAGATTAGCAATTAATGTAATTTATTTTAAAGACCTATACAAATAGCTTGTCTTTACTAAAATCAACACTACATTTTAGTTAGTCGGACATAGTATGTGTTGAAATCTTGATTTCTTACTTAATAATCAGAAAATAATTGAAAGTTATATTCTTTCCTCATAACAGATTACAGCTAACCTTTACAGAAAAGCTGAATAAAGTCTTCTGTAGTTTGCAAAAAAATCATTTGTGTTTTCCTATTTTCTCTTTAACTACAATATCAAGTAAAAGAAGCTGCGTATTTTAAATATATAAGCACATAAGAAATATAAGACATGTTTATGTTCCTAAATATGTGTGACACTTCCTCCCCACCTTCTAAGTCATAAGGAGCCTTTCCCAATCCCTACGGTGTTTCAAGAATGATGGAGAGCTCCTTCATAATGACATCAGTACCCTTGGATCCATCCCATCTCATCCCATTGACTAGTGTATGTCTGACGTGCTTTTGTGGTTCCTAAATCTAATACCTCATTTTCGCTACATCCTTAGCCACAAGGTCTTCACAACACTGAGAAGTTTCTTTACCTTTCCTTTTGATATCAATGTACTTAAAGATGCACTTCTTGGTGTTCTTTACATCCCTCAGCAATACAAACTCCAGCTGCAACTTGAGTTTGCTATTTCTATCCCTTCTGCCTTTGGAGGTTTAGGCAACATCTCCATATATCTCCTGGGTCATGCATCCTTGTCAAGGAGTCCAGGAGTCCCAATGTACAACCACATCTAAACCTCTCGACTCTCTTCTATATGGGGTGGTAGCCTGGGAAAACTCAGGAGTTTAGGATCAGGATGTTCACTGTGAAAGGTTTTCCCGCCTGCCTTTAACTTACTATATATTGAACAGAACTGCCTAATTCAGCATGGACTTTGATAGTGGCTTGACAGTATATGATGATGTTATTGGCCAACACTAGGAATATATGGACGTATTAGAATAAAACCACATTTTACTATAACTGATTAAAATGTCATGAGCATTTCAGAAAAGCCCAGTGAATTGTTTAAAAACAAAAAAAAAAAAAACACAACCTTTAAAATTCATACCCTCCCTCAAATTTCTGTAGGCACATCCCGCTAGAGTACTCAAACAAATAAAATAACATAACATAAAGTAACATAACATAAAGTAACATAACATAAAGTAACATAAAATACTGAATACTTGGTCATCTATAATTTCAAGACTACCATGCACTCTAGATAATTTAGATTTTCAATATATCATCCAATTAAAATTCAAAATAGACACTGTTCTACTCTTATTAGAATAAATGACACTGCCTACCTTTTACCACCCCCACATCTAATTAAAGATCATATCCCTGGAGAATAATAAGTGTTAAATCATCTTAATGCTTCATTGGGAATTAGTTATAATACCTGCTGAATGTGAACATGTAATTAATTTGATTTTTTTCATCTGATGCCGTTGCCTTCACCACGCTTTGCTAAGCCACCAACTGATTCAGTTTCACAGCATATTCTTATCTTCAGTCACGCTGGTTAAGTCTAGATTCAGTACATCTTGCAGCATCCTAACTGATCATTGCTCTTTCTTCCTAATTTGTACCATCTTCTGTGTCAATAACAACGTTAATAATAGTGAAGTCTTGCTTTGAGAAGGGAGTTAGACTCCATGACCTCCAGAAGCCCTTCTAATCTAATTTTTTCTGTGATTCTGGGTGTTAACACTAATGGTTAGTGTTAGTTAATACTATCTAATGGTTAGCACTATACAAACATCACTCACTAATTCATGCTTATGTAAATACAATACAGTTTTTCACTAATTAAATGCCAGCTGTATCTATGTAGATAAAAGTGGTCGTTATTTTTTTTTTTTTAACTTCTTAAACTTGAAACACAACTGAAAGGTTTTGGTGAGTCTTAATAGCAAGTCTTATTAAAATACTGTAAGTGGTCCATTCTAGTTTTCTTGATCTGACTCGCAATTTTTAAAGCCTACTTCTGCCTTCAATCAGTCATATGAAAACATCAGATTCAGTCAGTTGTTTTGTTCTGTACCCACTTAAAAATCTCAATGTGACCTGTACATTTTAATGTTACATGTCAAAACCCTTGTATAACATCATTATCTATACTCAGGCAACAAAGTGTTCACTGAAAATCACTACTTCACATGCTATAAATATTCTGTAACAAGTTTGGCTTTTGTTTTTGTTTACCAATAAATAATTAGACTGCATTCGCTGCAATTGTTATCACTTATGCATTTGATATCAGTAGGAAATATTCTGAAGGAAGAATTTTTCCATTAAATTGATGAATCACTAGCTTTAGGGATGAATTCTGATCTTTTGTGTGGCATAAACTTTGCCTCCATTGGGAGACTGCTCTTGCACTGCTCTTTCATGCAAATTTACCTTCAAGGTAGGACTCTCTATATTAAGAACATCCTCATCTTTTTTAGGCCACTGACAACTACAGTTATCACTCTTGTCATTATTATTTCATAACTCTGTTTCACAGGTAGGAGATAGCTTTGGGGCAGTCATATATTTCATAATCATGTATTTTTCATTGCAGCCTTGAATGTATATATTCATTTGGGAGAAGAGAAGACTTGCACAAATTTGAATAAAAGAACATAAACCTGACACCTAGTTTTTTTAACCAGAATACTTAAAAAAAACCCAAACAACAAAAAAAAATAATAAAACCACAAGAACCTCTCCTCCCTGTGGCAATAGAACATTATATTTTCAACAGGAAGCTCAAAGGAATACCTTTTCTCCCTATGGGTTGGATGCAAGCTTACTATAATGCCTTGAAATGGAAAGACCTGACATATTTCCCAGTGATACTTGGAAAAACGCATGCATTTCTCAGTGAATGATGCAAAAAGTTGTGGTACTAAAGCAGCCAGTGTCAATCACATCCTCATGTTCATTTTACAAAGAATGGCATCCAAATCACACAATTAGAAATTATAATACTGGATTCCACATGTGAAAGGGGATAATGCACTGCAAAAAAGTAAAGTATTCTTTTTCCTAAAATATATGGAAGTCTTCAAAGTACCATGGAATCACCAGAAATAAGAACAGTAAGTCCTCTGTATAAAAAGGATAAACACCAGATACAGGAACAAAGAACACAAAAATCTGGTTTTTTCTGCTTGTCACTCCTCCCCATATACCATAGGATATTTTGTAATAACTTATAATTATTTATTATAATGTGTATTTTTCCACATCTTCACTACAGCAAGATGTATGTGAAATATACTTTGCCCACTTACTCATCAGAAATGAGAACAACTGGCACAAACTCTTTATGGCTAATTTTAACAATTTTTTTTAACATCAAAGAAGTAAAGGACACAGAAAAGATAAGAAGAAACATGATATATCATACTTGTGACTGTAGCTGTTTCATATAGATACCTGTGATGTTATAATGTCAAAAAATATTAGATGGCATACATTGAAAGCAGAATAAGAGTTCCACACAACCTTACATAAGGAAGTTAGCTGGCTACAGTTGCTAGGCTGCTCCATTGTAAAGGAGATTAGGTTTTCTAAAACTTAGCACCTAATTTCATCCTAAATTATTTCAGATTAATTTCCCACTGGAAGTGCCTGTTCTCCACTGTCTATGAAATATAGAAAAAAAAATAAGTAGCTTTAGCTGAGGGAAAAAAAGGTGCTATAAAATCCACCTGTAGCTAAAACCAGATGGTAGGATATTGATTTTGTTATTTGTATGCTAGCATCCAGAGCCTGAAAGCACTGAGATATATCTCTTCTTATCTATGCAGATACATGGGAGATTTCTAAAGATGTGTATTAGCAGATAAATTTAAAAATGCCTTCCAAAACTAGAGGAAATTTGTATCTGCTGGATGACATGTAATAGGTAACACAATTCCTGCCCTAGATTTCTCTATACTGTCAGGGCAGGTCTTTAAATTCAGTCTCACTTTTCCATCCAGAAACTGGCAACTGTTGGACTTGCAGAAACCTGGTATCACCCTTCCAGTCTGTAGAAAAGTCTCGTTATAGCTGTGACCTTTGAGACTTCTTCCCTCCCAGATGGAGGCCCCATCTGCCCTGCCCCAGCTCCAGAAACTCCTTTCAACCGACCATATGCCGGTGCCATGTCCCTCTCAAGGGCTCTACCTGACCCAACATGCAGCTCCTGGGACACTGGCTTACAAAGAAAAATCTTCTTTTCTCCTGCCCAGGTACAAAATGCAAAAAAAATACTACTCTTGTCTGTTCAATAAATCAAGTTATTCTGCCATTTTTCAATGTATTTTACGAGGAGAAAAGCCAGAAAATTCCTGAGTTGTGTTGGCAGGGAAAAAAAAAACAACATCATTTCTTTAATCACATATAGAGTAGATTCAGGCTTGGTTTCAAGTAGACCTGGGCTAATTCATTACCAGACTTCATTTTACTACTATAATCGTAGCTGCAAATCAGAGCAAGTCTTGCAATACATAGTACCATCAGTTAGTAGAAAAGAAAATACTTGTGTAAGGGGATTTTCGCATCTTGCAGTTCTTCATTTCAAATTATATATAACTTGCACATATTTCCACATGAAGATCAAGGAGTTTTAGTAATACACTTACAAGACAGAAGGTAAAAGATTATTACAATCGATTCACACGTTCTTCACCTGATGCATTTTACCTTATACCCCTGGAACCATGATATGTTAAAACTCATCAGGAAATTTTTCAAGTTATGATCCTTAGTTTTTCAACAGTTTTCAACTTGATATAGATATGTATTTTCTTCATCATTATTATTTTTTAAAAAAACCTGATAGCTGCATTTATGCTATTTTTTTAAAAAATTAGTTTTAAAATTAGAGAGAGCTAAAGTTTCACATGTGATTCAAAACAAACCCAAGGCATCACTGAATTAGGAGTACTATCTAAACCATGTGGCAAAGACAACTCATCATTTTTAAAAGAGTTTTACAAAGTAATAAAAAATTATTTTTCATACTTAAAACAGCTATCAGCATCCTTAAAGATGCTTACACGTAGCGGAACCCACACACTGAAACTAGTCACAGATAGAATTTACATTTTGGGCAGTTACTTACTCCTCAAAGAGATCCATAGTTCTAGAGCCTTCACATTGATTCAGTAAATTAAAATAAAATGTGCTACTATCACTTAATCCATGACTACTAACTGCACAACTGCTCTGTTTGTCATGACTGCAATCCAACACAGGACTTCATGAAGGAAATTTCTAATAAGTCTCTTGTGCTCACTGGGGACACCGCTCTTGCCAGAAGATGCAAGTGGCTGTTGCCAATTAAAGCCAAGTGAGTAGGAGCTACAGAAGAGCTGCAATGTTCCAGTGAGGCATGGCTGGTTTCAAGTTAAAGAAACATTTGTTTGCTTATTTGTAACACTTAGTCCTTTCAGTTACATCACTGAAAATTTTCAAATCTTCTTTTCCTTACACTGTTGTAGCTTGGGCAGCAAGGAGTTTATAAAATTATTACAAGAAATTACACTAAAAGAAAAGTTAGAAAAGGAGCAAGATGTGAAGAGGAGATGAGAGAAACATTAAGGAAGTAATCAAAGAATAATAAAAATTAAGCAATTGAGCAACTCGGTGCATAGCAGAGAGGTGGATTACCTGAACATATGGAAACATAAAAATTAGATTTAGAAAGGATCTATAAAGAAAATGTGGAATCAGTAAAAATAAAGTGGAGCCCAGTACAAAAAAGAAGAAAAAAAACTGACCAGTGAAGCAAAGATGACTATTAAGAGGTCAGGCTACAAAGGACAAGAAGAGAAAACAGGCAAAGCAATATTAAAACTTACGGGAAAGGACATCTTAATGTGGTACCTAGCAGCTGTCCAATAAAACCACTGCAGCATTTGTCCAAAGAGTCATACAACACAAGCAGTTGACACCTGCATGTTACAGTGCACAAAAAAGCTTGTAATAGATCAAGCTGAAAGGGCTCTAGGGAATAGGACAGAGAATGAAAACCTGAAAGACCTGTATTAAATTACAATTTTGGCTATTATCTTCCTATGAGATATGAAAAATGGGAATATAATACCTCCTACCTTGTTGTAAGGATAAAACTCATTAATTATCATTAACTACTGAGACTTTACAGTGCTGTGGGGGTAATAAGCAAGTAGAATCTAATTGCTGTTGTAAGATAAAGAGTACAAAAGATATATTGCTGATTGATGGACTAGAAGGTTTCAAACTGATTGTTTTATCTGAGAGACTGAGAAATCTAAAGGCCAAAGAATTATTGGTCTTCTCATGCCTTTTTTTTAAAAAAAAAAGTTCAAGCAAGCAAACACAGTCATTAGATTCAAAAAGGCCCATCGAGACTGCACAGGAAAAATGAAAGAGAAGGATCTCCTGAATATGGTACATAAACAGGAAGAAAGCAAGCAAATTGTACTCAGTATATTAAAATACACCAGAAAAAATACACAGAATTCTGATAAAGCTATAATTTTAAAAGGATAATTGCAGAAAAATAAAGACTGGCAGGCAGGATGTGTGAGATTAATTTTTTCTAATTCTTCAACATCTGGGAGTTAGTATCTAAAAGGGTCCATTATAGGAACCTGGTTAACAGAGAGAAGCGATTCAGCTGACCTCAGACATCTATTTCAGAATAAATTGAACAGTTCTCCAGAGGCATCCCCAATGACTAAATTAGATATCTAATTTTATTACAGAAATTATTGACACTATTTTTTTGAACTTGTACTGAAAGAAAAACATAGTATCATGTCCTGTGATTAAATGAAGACCCACAGCATACAAGAACAAAAAGTAAGAACTTGCTAGAAAGGCGAAGAAGGCATGGTAAAAGCAGTTTTACTAGCCAGTGCTTCCAAGACTATTCTAATAAAATCTACCTCTAAAACAGAAGTCACCACCTAAGCTGTCATTTCACAAATAGTGACAAAAGACCTGGAAGCAGAACTCCACCGGTTGTTCAGGTAGGAAGAGGAGAGAAGAGTCTGTGACGTTTGTGACTTGGATACACATTTTCTCATCAAAAATAAAGTAGGGATCACCAACCATCTCATCTTTACTGCTTCTTCTTTTAAGTTGCATTCCTGATAACCCATGGCAGTGCTAGTACAAATACATGTATTTTCACACTTCCAAAGTGTTTTACCAAAAAGTATTTAACTGATTCTTATCATCCTAATGAGTTACAGATCATCAGTAAGCATTCCCACAACTTTCTATTGAGAAAAAAGGGCTTGAAGTAGAATACAACTTTCCCTTGGATTCATAATCTGCAGTTCTTTAATCAGCTTCATCTTTACTGATGAAGGGAAAGAATCTCTACATCTAAATTTTTTTAGATATATTTACATAAATACTTTAATAGTGAAATTTCAAGACATATGGAAGAGACTTTTTAGGAAGGGCATGTTCGTGGTTCCTGAAATACTGGGTCTTTTATCAGCTTACCAATAAAGCTTAAATGACTGACAGAAGGCACAGCTCTCAAGTAACCAAAGCTTGTAAATGCTGAACTTTCTTGGTATCTTTCCCTTCACACTGTTTTCTAAACTTAGAATTAAATAAAGAGACTAAAAGCAAAACAAAACAAAAAAAATCTTTTTTTTTCCTTCTACCTCTTTTTGATTTGAGATTTGTTATGAAGGAAAGAAAAATATGTATTTCAACATATATATATTAAAGCATTCAAATTTTACAACTCAGGACAGTAGACTTGTTTGTTGTATCTGAGTTCTAGTACTTGCAAACTCTATATAAGCATATCAAATAGTTCTGCTAGACATGATCTATGTGCCTTCTTTAATTGCCTTACAGCAGAAGCATCAATTACAATAGTGATGCCATCAATCTCTGAAGAATACTTGATTAAAAAGTGCAAATAAAGCATGCTGGCAATTCTGATTAATACATTTACAAAATTTTTCTATGGTTTTATAAATTAAACCTGTAATGAAGACAAGCAGTTGTATTATCTCAAGTGAAGGTGAAGATAACTTGTCTTTTCCCCAGAAGGCATCAAGATTTTTTACGCATAAAGACCAACAGGAAACTTCAAACCACTTAAAGTAAGAATTTTACTAGAACCAGGAACTGAAATAGCGTACATTTTCTCTAAAAATTGGGACTGAATATTCAGTTTCCCCAAAGCTTTTTAAAGTCATATAAGTGATCACAAAGTGCATGGAAACAGTTATTCAGTAACATTTTATGTCTGCTTTCCATTCATATGGAAGATTTCTTACAAAAAATACAGAACATACAGTATAAGCTTAAAAAATAGGTCCAGAAATGGTTCCTTTAGAATTATTTGCATTTATTATTTTGATTCTCAAGTCTTATAGTTACAAGTCTATTATATTTTAAGAAGTGAATGGTATTGCTGTTGGGATTTTTTTTTTTCTCCCTGCACATTCCCTGCCTGATCAGAAACTCAGAAGACTGAATGAGGAAAGTCAGACCTTGAGAATTAGAACATATTATATTATCTAGTTCTGGAGAAAACTCCTAAAGACATTTCTAAGCTTCCTGGTTTCATACTTCTACACGGAATTTAAATGTTAATCTCAGAGTCTGATTAATCTTTTTAGCCCCTTCAATATCTGAAATTGCAATGACACAAAAAGCAGCATATTACTTACATCATTCTGATCATCTTTTGCATTGTAATAGATTATATCATTATTCTGTAAAAGAAATAAAGAAAAAGTAATTGTTAGTTTGAAAGTCATAAATCAAGTTCACCAGCAATCATTTGTACTAAAACACATTTTAAAAATTCTTTTAAATTTCTATTTCTTTATGCATTCTCTTCGAAATATAACAAAATCAGACTCTTGTTTGCTTTCTGCTGCATGCAGTATTCATATAATGCTCATATTTTACTTAATTCATTTAATGCTTCTTCCTTGGTAAGCTATGCATGTCACCCAAAAAGCCAGTTAGAAAAATACAGACAATGCTGGACAAAATCCAGACATCATAAAACACTTCCGTAAGCTTTTTTCTCTCACAAACATACAACCATTTCACTGCGCAATTAGGGTATTTATGCACTATGACATCCAGCAGGCAATAGATACAACAACATGTGGGCATTGCTAAGTGGGTTAAATATTTGTTGCACATACGTTAATTGTGTTATTCACCTATCACAGTGAAAATAAAATCTGGGAAAACACACCACAGGCATGTCTGGCTGTTGTAGTGTAGAGTGCATCCAAGCGGCTTTGTGGAAACACCACTGTACCATGTAATTCAAGCAAAGCGCAGAGGGAGAATACTACTAGTTTCCATTACAAAATCTGTCAGAAGCTTCATGCAGGGTAACATCTACAGTAGTTTGAAAACTTGGGGTATTTCCTATGGAATACAGTTTTGTTTACTCTTGAAATATTTTTGAACTATTTAAAAGTTGTAAAGGCCTTGGATCACTGGGGAATCCTTCAAATAAGTTAGAAGAAGTAAAATCTTTTTTCTTCAGTTGCTTTTTCCTTTGTACATAGACGTATTCAAATTACCCTTCTGAAAATAAATTGATCTGTTCAGAAAGCCATATGAATCTTTAGCAGAACATTTAAAACTGCAAAGGATCCAACTCTGACTGACACTAGCTGGAACTTTTAGCAGAAGTGTTTTCATCACATATATATGTACGTTGTTTCATTTCAGAACACAGTGGAAAACAATACTCCTTCCATCACACCTCCTTTCCTTAAGTTAATGTTATGCTGTGTTACATTACATTACCTGAAAGAATCTCCCCTGCAATCTCTTTCCTGGAAGCTTTTGTTAGGTAAAAATTAGACCAGAAAAAGCCTTACAGACATACTCCTCTGGATTTTATATATATATATATATTCTTTTTGTTTAGTGGTTTCATTTTAAAAAGGAACATTTTCATAAAATTCTCTGTGTTCCATTTCATGAAAATGATACATTTATGATTTAATTAAAATACCCCCATCCTCTGCTCCCCCACGTATTTGTTAGGCTATTAGTATCCTGCAGATCATTATTCTGTCTGGAGACATTACATATATAATGCATAAACTAACAATGACATTGGTCATATCTCACTACTTTTAATACAGAAAATATGAGATACACAGTGCTACAACATACTGAATGCTGTACAGTTCACAAATTAGATAAATGGATCAGTTATACCTTTAGAGGAAAATTTTTCATAATTTAACCACTTCTAGCTGACAAGAACAGATTGCTTTGTTGCTGGTTTTCAAGCAAGTAGTTTAGTTATTTATTAACTTCTTGACACAACGAATTTGGATCTTGCCACTGTTCTACACTCATGCTGCCAGGTAATACTTCACACTCACAGCAAGCCTAAGATATCCTAGATATTGATTTTGTTCTTTATCCAGTAGTGCTACAAGAGAAAGGTGTAAATACTTAGTTACTTCTGTTCATGAATTAAGGGATTCAGCAACACAGTCTTGAAGCTGAATTTACAGAAGAATGACTTTCGGAGACTATGTGCAAAAATAAGAAAATTTAGCATAGTATACAAATTTACAAAATCCATGCAGCTGTAAAGGTGAAGGGCAGTTTTCACTGTCATTAATTCCCCTCTCAAAGCAAACACTTTCAGTATTTGATAATGATATGCAAGGCGCATAACAATTACATTAAAGACCATGTTGTATATGTTTTATTTGTGACTCTTATCTTCTATTCTATCCCAATAATCTTTTTTCTTTCACACTTTCTTTGATATTATCTGCTGAAGTTAGATGGTTCCATTGTCTTTATATTGCTTTTATTTCAATAGTTCTTTGCTTCCCACCTATGGGTGTAAAACAGTTCCAGTGTGAAATGTTACATACAAGGTAGTATTAATGACGTCCTAAATTTCACCACACAGAATCCAAAGTTTCTGGTCTATTCAAAGAAACACACGTATTTACCAAACAGAAGAAAAACAGGGGAAAATATAGTCATTCAGAACACCTGCAGATGAAATTTGAATTCACATCAACACTAACTTACACTCGCTTTTTGACTCTAGACAGAGCAAGTTTACAGCCGCAGTCTATTGTTTCAATTAGTTAAATGCTTAATCTCAACTCGGGATTATGTGGAACTGAAGTCAGCTTGTCATCACTGGAAATAATACTTTGAAGCAGCATACTTGTCATAACTACTAAGTATTTTATACAAAATATGCGAAAGCAACCAAGAAAAGGCAACATATAAAAGTTCTTTTATATTGCAGTTAATCTTCTTGTATTGATACCTATGAGGATTCTTTTGTTCTGAAACTAACAAGGTAGAGTAAGAACACAAAACTCAAGAAAAAATTACAAATATATGTCTGATTTTGGCTGTACAGATTAAGAACAAGTTCTTAGAATTAGAAATACAAATTTGAAGAACAGTTTCAATTCGTATCAGTCCCATGCCCTTTGAAAAGACACTAGTGAAAGAACTGGGAGTCCTGTTACTGTCCAGCATACATCAATAAAAATACTGATATTGATTTATTTAATCAGTAATACTGATTTATTTAATCTTTCAAAGACATACTAAAAGAAATTAGTGTAAATGCCTATAAATGCTAAAAAAGCCCCATTTCATTGAGTTTTGGTAAACCTCATTTGTTTTAATTAAAAAAAAAAAAAAAGGCAAAACATTTTCTTGTATCCCGCTGGATAAAGATACGCATGAAAAAAGGTTTGCTCTAATACCTATATGGTAATTAAGATTTAAACCCAACGTAATACACCCTATGACAAATAAGCCAGGTAGTTTTAGTTTCATGCCTTATATACTCTGATGTGCAATTAGATGCATAATTAGACTCTTCGGAAAAAAGCCAAATACAGCCTACCACAAATTAAAGATGGCATCTATTTCTAAAGACAATAACTTTAGGGAATAAAAACCTGCAAACAGGAAAAAAAGAAGAAAGAATGTCAACTACTACAACTGCTTTTATTATATTTCAGTGTATATGCATATTGTAATTTTAGATAAGTGAAAAGGCAGAGATAAAATAAAGGGATAACCCAGGGGGGTGGTTGAATCACATTCCCTGAAGGTGTTTAAAAGACGGGTGGATGAGGTGCTGAGGGGCATGGTTTAGTGATTGATAGGAATGGTTGGACTCGATGATCCAGTGGGTCTTTTCCAACTTGTGATTCTGTGATTCTGTAATAACCTCTTTCCTCTTCAGTAACCATGCGCAGAAATACTGGTGTACTTCCTGTCTTTGAAGTGAACACGAAGTCAGACAATATAGTAAATTAGTTGTAATTACTGTTTCTGAATGTGGGCTGTACAAAATGGGGTTAGAAACTGATTTCAACCAGAATCTTGAAACAGGATTTAGAAACAAGATCTTTTGAAAATCGAACTATTTTCAATAAAAAATTGACAAATATCAAGTACTGCAATAACATCCCAGTCTAGATGTATTTCCCCATATTACGGACATATGAGTCACCAGGGTTAGACATTTTCCCAAAAAAACTAATTTGATTAAAGAACTGCTTTCTCAGAATACTAGATTTCATACCCTAATTAAAAACTTCCAGGTTGGCACTATAATTTATGATAAGCCTTCTTCATCGGATTTGTGTAAAGGGCTTTTCTCAAGATTCTACTGAGACTAATAATTGTAATGAAAAGATGAAGGTGAAGATTACAAGAAATAACATAAAGGAGGATTAAAGATGCTGCATACTCTGTCATAGAATACACTTTCTTTTAAAAGGCGAGAAAGAACTTATTCAACATTCATTTACAGGTTATTTCTTCACTGAAATTATGAATCTGGAAACCTTCGAATTTATAGATAGGTTTCATGAGATGATCATTCATCCCTTCACAGATGCATCAGAGAGATAAATAAAATGAATCATTTATTAATCAACTGTGTGCTAGACAGAGGCACTAAAACATGAACACTTCATATAAACAGACAATCTATCAGAGAAATAACACACAGATGTAGATTCCAGATTAAAAAAAAAAACCACCATGCAAAAAATGCGCTTTCTAGCCCTTGACATGAGTTCTGAGGGATTTCAATCTGAGGCTGGATTCAAAGATTGCAGTGCTGATGGTGAAGAGAGTTTAAGTATCTGAGTTAAAAACTGAGATCACGAAAAAGTTCCCTGAAGTCTCCATTTGGAAGAAACTAAAACCTGGAAGTATTTGAGTTTCCGGAATTAATATTCTCTAGGAAACTTAATATCCTGTTTTTATAAGGACCTTTGAAGAACCTCATGCTTCACATCTCTGAGAAGTTTGGACCCTAATTCACATCTTCACAGCATCAGGACGCATAAACTGAAGCCTCTCAACCCTTTAATTTTAGGTACTGCCTATCACTGAACACAGCATTCTTTTCAATATGTAATAATCAATGTCAGCCACACTACACCAGTTAAGTCACAATTAGCAAATGGAATGAACATTTCTCTGCTCTCACCTCCTCTTCTCCTCTCCTTCCTTTCTGGGCACGTGAATACTACAGCTATACATATATTTAGAACAACTACAATGAACACTATTGTTAACTCCGAATTTTACTGAATAGAGCATATCATCTAGCAAAACCAACATTTGCTTCTTCACATTGATGGATGACATATTTTTTGAAATATATTTAATTTGAAAAGGTCCAGCTAAAACTCAGAAATCTGGACCCAGCCTGCATCAGTGCCAAACCAGAGCCCTGAAGGGAGATGTACCCCAGGCTGGGCTCACCATGACTGATGCTGGTCTCAGCCGTCTCCACAACTGAGGGGGGTGTGTCCAGAGACTGCACTGCCACAGCCCATCCATCCCTTGGTTCATTTAATGATATGACCTTCATAGTAACACGTTGTCTTGTGTTCTTATTCTCACCATGACATATCCAATTACATGCTGATTTTGACTACACTTTATTTAATTTATCTTGTGTAAGTTATAATTAGTAAAGCTGAGTAAGAAGGTTATATATATATGTAAAACATTCAAAGTTCAGGAGAAAACTGCGCTATTTTATAACAGAATACAATTAGTAGACTCTTCTGGAGTTAATAACAAAACTTTTTGCATATACAAAGGGGTATGAAAAAATATTCTATATTCCTTCTTCCGCTTTTTAAGTCAAAACCAAGGAAAGCAGAGAAATCCTGAGAGAGAAAAAAAATCTTTTAAATCCTTCTTAATTTTGGTAAATACAGTCATCCAAAAGTTCAGGGAACTGTGAACCTTCTCATCACAGTAACTACCTCAAAGCATAAGCAACTGCAAATGGCTTTTTTTTTTATAAGGCAAAATGCAATCAATTACATAGAAGATTTCCAGGTGGGAAAATGAAATTAATTTGTTAGCAGCTAATTAACCTTTATATCAAACTGTCCTATCTGTTTAATTAAAGCAGCAAAGCATGTTCACTATAATTTGTTCAGTATTACTTTCTTGATTTGATGAAAGAACATAAAAATAAATAAAATAATAATAAAAATAAATTGTCTAAAATGGTTGAAGTTTATCTAGTTTGCAAATACTGAAACCAATATAGCATCAGAAGCCAGTTAAACAATTTGGACATGAATTTAAAGCAGATTTGTAGGGTACTGGCTCTGGCATTCTGAATTCATACTTACATAGGTACTAGAGCGCGATGAACTGGGCTACATTTAGTTACATCTCTTATACTATCATAACGGAATACAGAAATATGCCAGTTCTCCAACTCCAACAAAGCTGCAAAATCTTCAAAGAAATTATTTGCTAACCACGTAATGGGCAAAAATGTAATACAACTTTTCCTAAAGAAAACCAGTTTACACTTGTTAACGCTACTGCATTCCATTCATTATAGCCAAAAAATAAGATCATATTTAAGAATGTTGCAATCAACGGTTACAGAATATTTGAAAGTAATCAAGGCTTTAGCATTTGGCACTACACTAGAGGGAAAACTCAAAAGGGTAGTTTCTTGGCTATCCATACAGGTGAGATATCAGGTATTTTCCAAGGTTTATCCAAACCCAGCTGTGCACTGAGGTAGGAACCAGGCTCAGCAGTCCCTAGGGTATCTCTCTGGAGTTTCATCATTTCAAGCTCCAGAACCTAGAACCTGAGGAATAAAAACTGTATCTATTTTTAAATTATATTTCTATTCCTTTTTGCATATATAAAAATATTTATTTAGCCCACACTTGGAGTCTATCAGAAGCTGATAAAACTAATCAGGGCTGAGTAGAAACATAGCTAATGACCAATGCTGATAGATGACAACAGAAGACAAAGACTCTCAGTGGGGAAACTTTGATTTACTTACTGCTTGTGCTTTTATCAAATGATAGCCAGGTGAGATATAACACATAAAGAACGAACTACATGAAAGTGAACTCCACAAGCCACAACAGCCAGTATTACACAGGTAAATTCATACCACCTAAACCCTTCTAGCTTTGTAATGTATTGAACAACTACTGGACTGAATCATAACTTTTTTATTTAAGTAATTATGTTTGACTATATAAAATGCAGAATATATTCTTGATGAGGGATTTTTTGCTTCTGGCAGTAAAATGGACACTATTATTCTACAAGTGAGGTTATCCCCCATTTCAGTTCCACACTCTTACCAAGAAAATAAGCTAAATACATGCAGGGCATGTCTAACACTTATTCACAAGCAATGGCATAATGCTTTCACTTCAGCTAGTGGAAATCCATTGACACAACAAATCAGATAAAAACCCTGTATTGTTTTAGACCAGAATAATTTTATTTGGACTTCAATTCAAAGGATGAACACAGAGTTTTAAAATCAGAATTTAAACTCCTACTTCCCTGGAAACTGTACAGCAGTTAAAGATATTAAAACAACTAAGAGTAGGAAAATAAATAACTCATCAGTATTTGCAAAATGTTTCAGGAATTTTGAATTATCAGTGCTGGTAATTATTCTTAAACTTAACCATATAATGAGTGGTTCAATAGCTGGATTAATTTTCAGAAGTCTAGAAACTGTCATGTGATCTTAAACACTAGGAAGGCAAAAGAATTAAATACACAGAAAAAAAATTGCTTATGACTACGTCTATTTCAGCAAGAAATCAAAAAAAAAGTAATGACATTATTTTAGTATGTTTTTGGCTCCAAACAAATTCACTTAAATTTATGGTTTGGCCCATTCAGATTATATGATTAAATTACTGAATATAATATATAGCAAACTGTACATAATATATAAATTCATAAATTTAAGAATATTTTCCTTACAGAAATTATACCAAAACCCCCAAATCATCATTATCAAAATGTTTCTTTCACCCTCTTGTCAAAGCTTTAACTTTTAACAGAAACTGATTTTTGTATTTATATACATATACTTTGTTATATGCAATGGTTAAACAGTTCCACAGAAACAGGAATTTCCTCCTCTACCTACTTTTCTTCCCTGTTTCATAGAATCATGAATCACAGAATCATAGAGTAGTTTGGGTTGGAAGGGACCTGAAAGATCATCCCTGTCTAGGGATGGGGCAGCCACAACTTCCCTTGGCAACCTGTTCCAGTGTCTCCCATGATAAAAAATTATATGGCAAGGAATATATTAAAGAAAGTCACTATAATTCTGTACTAAGAAAAAAGTACCCAGATATCATTAACGTCTTTTAAGAATTTCACTGGAATATAAAAAACACCTATATTTTGCATAATTTTCTTTAAGCTGCAGCAGCAGAGAGTTTTGTGGATCTCTATCGTTCCTCCTTTTTCCATGTGTAAAAACTAAAATACGAAGAGATTATAACTTGTATTTCTTCAGGGAAATTAAATATACTATTTTTTCCTTAGTATTACAATACCATGTAACACAGGAAAAATGAATTTTCATGTATATACGTTATAAAAGTCTTATCCAAAGTTTGGACATCTTACATAGTTCACACTGATCTGTGAAGTTAATGATCTCAAGTAATTTTTTTTAAGAACATTTGATTTATTTTCCTGCATCAATTCTTCATTTGGTTTATTCTATCACTTAAAGTGTGTCCCTTAAACCCCAGAGTTATAACACACTAAAAAGCAATTCCTGTATCTTATCTTATAAAATTTGCATGAAAATTAGTAAAAAACAACAAAATCTCTCAATTTCCTCTTAAATGTGAAAACTACTTTTTCAAAAGGAAATAAAGTTCAAAGTATCTCAGGCCACGACTTCTTTTCAGATGTCTTTGGTTCACGTATGTAAGAAATGTGTCTGGCATATTGACTTTTAAATATTTTAATGGGCTTCTTTCAAAGATAGATCTCAACCACTTCATTAACATTTTTCTTTGAACGATTTTGCTAGATCTCTGATGTCTTAGAAGGAAAGAAGCTGTGGACAGCAGTTACCAAGCTTTAAGAAATATCTCATGTTCACCTAATTAATAAAGAACAGAAGGAAACGTAATTAAATTATTCAGCTTTGACATCCATTTTGTGCATCTCTTGCCCCTAGTCACTGCAATAAAGCAAGGCTCCATGCGTTTACCTTATTTTGAGGCAGTTCAGTAGCATGAGCCAAGCCAGCAGCTGGAAAATGTCATTCATTTTACTATTTAACACAAAATGATGAAGACTTTTCCAGATAATCACTGCAAGCAAAAGGATCATATAAAAAATAATTAAAACATAATTACTTTTTTTCTTAATTATTGGATATATTACACTTGAATGCTGGCATTTATGCAGGAGAGCAGTACGTTTTAAAGACTGTATCAAACATCTTGCTATTACATTTCTCACTCTCTATTTTAACAACTGCACTAAATTAAAAATTCTGAATAAGCTGGTTCATTTAAGTCAGCAGGGTAGGGTGCTTAGATGAGCATTTGCACTGTCACAACCACAAGCTGCTTTATTTCAGGGAATCACGTCTCCTGACAGCAAACTGTACAATTTCAAAAGGCTTCATATTCTTCCATTAACAGAAGGACATCCTCTCACCATATAGTTCTGTCATTTGCTAGAGAAAGTATAGGGGTCTTTTGTGGTTTTTGCTTTTTCCCCCGAGTACTATGAATCACAGGTAAAAACTACCAAAACAAGTGCTTTCTGAAAACAGGGAACAAACAGAACTAAAGAAATCCAGACACTAGCTACATACTTTAATGTTTCTCTGGAAGATGCTCCACTAGTTCTGTACTAAACAGAACATCCAGGATACAAGTTTGAAGAAATGCATCATTTTTTCTCAAAATTTATCCTTGAGGACTATTTCATCTCAGTTCTCAACAGCACCATTGCACAGTATTACAGAAGCACAAAGTGGGATTTCAGAAAGCGAAAGAGAAAGGAACTACAAGTATTTAAGAAGGCGTAATGGAAAGTGGGAAACTTAGGGTGAAGAGAAAAGAAGACAGAATACTGCAAAAAAAAAAAAGGTGCAGTGTCTTGTCAAGGATAATATCATGTACACATCCATTAAAAAAAAAAAAAAAGAGGTGAAAACTGTGGAGAAAGGACAGAGGCAATTGCAGCAAAGCAGTCATTCCCAAACCTTTCCCAAACCTCTTTGGCAACAGCTAAAACAGCCTGAGCCTCTTCTTGCTTTCCTGTGCCTTTTCACCTTTTCACACAGTTCAGGGTACAAACTTTGATATCCAACTTGCTCAATATTTTTTGCTTTAGAAAGTTTACTGAATGTGATGAGCTCATAACTCTTACAGCTCCAGAAAATGGCATAAGCAACTCTTTGCAAAGTCCTCCAGAATTATTTAAGCAAGCCTTGTACTGCAAATACCCCTAAAGACCTGGGCCATGTTCTACAACACTTCATCAGCATTATGCTAAAAAGCACATATTGGTCTGACACACTGTTTCACTTACAAGACCTCAAAGCTTTTCAGCTTGGATTAGTTTGAATGTCCTAAATATTCTCCAGGTAGGATGCTCCTTGGTTTGTCTGCTGTGACAATGGGAAATGCACCAAGGAACAGAGTGCAACAAAAAGTTGGATTTGGTTCCAGGAACTGGGTTCCCAAAAATCAAGCAATCAGAGCAGAGTGGAAGCTGCGCTTGACAGATCAGTGAATGCTTTTCCTCACATTTTTTGGAGGCAATCAATACAAAAGCCCCTCATGGGCTTTCAGAAGGACTTGCCTGACATGGGCAGAGAGAAACCATGTCCCCATCATGTCTTCTTTCACATTCAATGCTTATGAGGGCATGGGACATGCCGTATAAAAGGTGTCACCCCAGGTCACTGGTTGTGCATGCCCACAACCTTAAGGACGTTGACAGATGGCTATTTTAGAATACTTTAGGTCTAGAAGTGATTTAAACTACTGTACCCACAGCAAATTAGATGAAATTAAACTTGCCTATATGGAAAACTTTCATTCTGGTAGAAAACTTTTCCTGGAAGTTCTCTCACTTTTTAGGTGGAAAAAATAACACACATGAAGAGTTTTATCAGGAGAAAATACCAGAATTTTTTGCAATCACAGGAAAAAAAAAAAATCAATACAGACAACTTCCTTAGGTTTACTATTCCCATGTGTAACTCTTAAGAAATGCAAAACTGAAGTTCCTCTCTTGAGAAGCGGTAATGCCCCAAGGACTAAGAAGAGACTCCTATTTGAATTAATTATTTATCATGGATTATTCATCCATTTTTAAAAGTAAAGATCTATTCTAGATTAGTATAGTCATATTTATATTTATTCTTCATATTTTCAAGACAGTTACAATACACAGTGCTTTAGTGCAGCATAATGTGGGAATACCAAACAGGAAAATGAAAATAGAATGACAGTGTTTCCCACAGATACATAAATTACAGGCAGTCATAGAGTTGGCCTAGAGCTCTCAAGACTTGCTAAATACTAATTTTCCTCCAATGAGACATAGAATCAGCGTATTTATTTACGCAGTTCTTAGTTGCTCACAGCGGATAGTAAAAATGAACTGGAGAAGAGTAAACAAGTGCTCAACAGCACACATTTCTGGTCAAATGAGGTAGAATTTTTTTATTGTTTCTTTGAATGATGTAGAAGAACTCCAACATATTGCTAACATTGAAGAGTCTCTCTGCTTTGTGTTATGTACATCTTTTCCCTTGTGGCAAGCCTACAGAAATATCTACCACTACATGAATCACAAATCATCATTTTCAAGTCATAAAAGAGACACAATTTCACCTTTTGTTTAAATTCTGATGAGAACTACGCTATACTCAGGGGATGGAAGGATAAAAATTCCCAAATCCCCTGAGCAAAATGCAACTATTAAAAATAGGACTGTCTAATACTCTCGGCAAATTTTAAAGTCTATGCAGAATCAAATTTCTGTTAAAATTTCTAATGTATTTCAACTGTAAAACAGTACATACATCAAATATTTTCTATTTTCAACTACTGCAAAAGCCACTGCTCTTGAAACATCACTTTTGGTAGTACACTTTAAGTAAGTAATCTTTTGAAATGGCCATACTTTATTTTTATTTTCATAAGCCATTACGCTTTATTTCCTTTTTCTTTTAGCATGATATTTCATGACATCTCTGAACCGTGCAAACTTTTAAACACATAAACCTTCCAACTTCCATATTAACTCCTTTTTCTTTGTCTAAAGATGATCAGTTGTGACAAAGAAAAGATGATTTTTCACCTAGTATCTTACAGGAATCCTGGGGCAAAAGTACAAGGTAAACTGCCAAGGCCTGCATGACTCCTGTGCATTTATCATTTGAAAAAAATAAAAGGAAATGGAGTGAAGAAAAACACAAATATCCAACCTACCCAACTCAGAATTTCAGAAAAGCTCTGTTTTTTATAAGAAATAGTATGCATAGTCATAAGCCCTTATGTATATATTTGCAGTATTTTCCCCTTTTGGTAGGATACATTTTAAAAATATTTTGAGTCTAATTAGCATTTAAAAAAAAAGATCTCCAAGGTTTGCTGTTATTAATGGCATTCCTTCTCTGAAGGAAGAATCAAAACTTTATCATAACTTCTGAACTTCTCAGAAGACTTTAGAAGTCTGCCTTCATTATGAATAGTTTTCTTAGAATGTTGCTGTCCTACTCCATTGACAATCATTTTGTGCACATTCAGTTGTATCAGTTATTTTTTTTCCTTTAATTAAAACAAAACAAAACTTCTCTCCTTCTATCAGTAATTTAAAAGCAACAGAGCTAAGAAGGTTAATATTCCTTTTCCCAAAACATTGGCGCATTTCCTAAATTCAGTGTTAAAAAGGATCAGAATACATAAATGTGATGGGCAACAGGGAAAATGAGTTTGCCTAGGAGGTGATGCAAACAGAGGAAACTAGCTAGATCCTAGGTATACTAGCAAGAATGAATTAAGGAGAAAAATACTGTTATTTTTGAACTGAAAATACTTAGTAAAGAAGCCTACATTCAAAATAAGTAGCATCCTTGATTTTATTGATTCACCAAAGGCAGTAAAGCAATGCTAAGACTTAGTTGTAGCAGATTTAAATTAGTAACTGAATTTGAAGGTGAAATGTAAAATCTAAAACCTATAAGCTTCATCTGTGTTAGAAATCCAATGAACTCTAGAAAATAAGCACAACAGCAGCCTGCAAAAAGCTTTTCTTAACATATCATACCTCCTTATTGTAAATTAAAGAACCTGCAGGGTGTTAATAAATTGAGTACAATACTACATCTTGCTTTTAGTAAGATGTTTGTTCAGAAAGCACATTAAAGACTCATTCAAAATGAAGGTGATAATGCGTATGCATGGTGTCTTAATAATGAGAAATCACACCTTTCTTTTTTTTTCCTTTCCCAGCTTATTCCCTACACCTCTTTTTCAGAAGCTGCACATTTTTTAGATTAGTTACCTGGTCAATAAGTAAAAGGAGTATTAGATGTCATTTAACAGATTTGACTTTTCAGATAAGATGGAATGCTTGAAAGATTCAATAATGATTGAAGTTATTTCTTCACTTTATTTTAAAAGCTTTTTTGGCAAGTTCCCTACCAAGCAAGTACTTTGCTGCCCAGATGAGATTCTTGCAATGGTTTATGTTTAATGTAAACATATTAAGAGATGACAAATAACCAAAATCTAAAGACCAAAAGATAGACCAGAAAAGCTAGCTCAATTATAGTTACACTTTTAAGATCTCTGCTTATGTATAATCTTGATTCCAACTGTAAAGCTACTGTTTGCCATTTTCCTGTAGCGTGGAAAAGTTTATCAGTTATAATCCTTAATAAAGTGTTCAAATGAATGATCACACTAACCCTTACACAGGGCTTATATAGGATCCCATTAGGTCTTAAATAGGCAAACAAAAGCATGGAAGAACTCTCCTGTGGCAGTCCAGATTTTAGAGGAAATCTATGATTTCTAGACTCAAAAAGTTACCTGAGAGGTGGGCAGATATAAAAGAACTCTAGGCAAGGGAGAAAGAGGCATTACCCTTAAAAAGTTTTGTAATGACCAACAAAGTCTTTTGCCTTCAAGACTTATTTATTATACATAACTAGTGCCTCATAGAAATGTGTAAACCAGAAGGCATCACTGAAACTTTGTGACAATAACAATCTGATTATTAGGGACAGGGTGCTGAGTGAGCAGTGGCATGTGCAAAATGAACTTCTACATCAAGATGAAGCTCTTCTTACTAATTACAGAGATCTTAGGAAAGTGAGAGTGCTTCAAATGCTCTGTTGTACCTTCCGTCCTGTTTTGAGAAAACACTGTTGAAAAAAATGCAGAGATGCCTGTTCCTGCCATAGTTATAGTGCATTTTTTCAAAGCAAAAAGGCATGAGTGATTTGATAAGTATCAAAAAAGCATCAGAACCATCCCTGAAACCAGCCAATTTTAGTAAACATTATTCATTCTTTTTTGTTCTGCACGTCACCTTCCTATCACTCCCAGGGCACACACAGAGCTGTCCCTCGAGCAGAAAGATGTCAAAGGACAAAAACTCACTGACAGAAAAAAGGCCATTTCACCCCTTTCAGTGAGATATGTTTCATTTAATTTAAATTATACACAAATGAAAGCTATATGTCACAGAAGTGAAGGTGGCACACAACCCTTTAGAGAATAACATTTAATCCTTCCTAAAACCTTCACCATCTGTCTGTCAAGTTTAATCAATCACAGTATTTTTTTTTTCAAAATCACATAGGCTTTAGAAATGTGAGGTCTTAGGCAAAATGAATAAAAATCAATGGAAGATTTATTTCACTGTTTTTTGGATCAAAGCATGGAGTGAAGAAATAGCTTTGACACCTCACCCATAGAATCATAGAATAACTAGGTTGGAAAGGACCCACTGGATCATCAAGTTTTGTGTTATTAAAACTTCCACAGAACTATAGAATCATGGAATCATAGAATCACAAAATCACAGAATCCTTAGCCTGGAAAAGACCTTTGAGATCATCAAGTCCAACTGTACCTGTCCACTCCTAAATCATATCCCTAAGCACTTCATCTACCCGTCTATTTAAATACCTACAGGGACAGTGACTCAATCAAGTCTGTTCCAGTGCGTGATGAAATTTTTCCTAATGTCCAATCTGAACCTCCCCTGGTGCAGCTTGAGGCCACCCCTCTCATCCTATCACTTGGGCAAAGAGATCAACACCCACCTCTCTACAACCTCATTTCAGGTAGCTGCAGACAGTGATAAGGTCTCCCCTCAGCCTCATCTTCTCCAGGACAAACAACCCCAGTTCTCTCTGTTGCTCCTTGTAAGACCTATGCCGCAGCCCCTTCACCAATTTTGTTGCTTTTCTCTGCACACACTCCAGGACCCCAATGTCTTTTTTTTTCTGACATGCCCACACCTGTTTCCCACTGCCGGGTGCTGGCTCTCCCTAGGAGCCATTTATCCCACAGCCACTTCTGGGATGGGCTCCTCCTCATCAGCCACCACGTGGCAGCTGCCACTTCTGGGAGTCAGGAGCTGCCCGCTCCTCACTCCCTCCTGGATTTCTTTGGGTTCCCCTGCTTGGGCAACTGCCTTTTTGCCCTAATCTAGCACCTGGCTGCAGAACTTACTGTCCCTGCGGCCAATTCTTGCCAATTGAGTGCTGTTGCTGGCTTTGCCACATTTAAATCTCCCACAGCTGCTTCCAGGTTATAAAGAATATATGACTTTATTGGGGAAGGATTCCACACCTTCTTTGCACCTGTGGCACTGGTTCTCTGTATCACAGGTCTGGAGACAAATCTAAACAGTACTATCTTCCACAGGTGCTCTTTGCACCCAAAAGCACTGTAAGAGATAACAAACCATAAAAGAGCAGTATTTCAGTTTATTTTCTTCACAGATTTTTTCCCCTCTTTCAAAAGAGGGGAAATATGTTTACTAAACTGCCTCTTTAGAATGAAGCCATATCAAAGCTGAAAGTCAGATGTCTCCTTTGTTTGTTTTCTAGTTGAGGCTTCTAAGATGCAATGTTTTTGGGTTGCTGCAATATCCACAATAAATTACAGACAGTCCTGAAAATCTCCAGTCTGCAAGACACATCAAGCACAGAGAGATGCCTACTACTGCTTTGCTCCCGCAGGTCACCTCTTGAATCAACTCTTCTGATGTAAGACCTGTTTTATCTCAGTTACCCTTTTCACATCCCGCTTCTTTGCTGAGGAACTTTTCACTACAACTTTATGCATCCAATATTTGTACTAGGAAAAAAAATCATAATTCTAAAGTAATATTTCTATGACCTTTTGCCTTTACTTTTAACCCCATTTGGTACATAAACACCAACCTACACGTGTTAGGTTCATTTATATATGCTAGGGTGCAAAGACAGGACCACTAAATCACAGTTAAATTAAATATTTATTTTTATTGTTCAAACATAATGTTATACCTTAACCTATTGCACCTACAATAAAGCCTCTAAACTTACTGACCTGCCAGATGGTGCTGGTTCACCGAGCAGGAAAAGGAGATGGAGCATGGTGCTTGGATGGTCAGAGTCCATAGGTACTGCACCTGCCAGGGCATCCTCTTGATAACAAGGTATGCACATATTCCCTTCCTGACCCAACCTGTCCAGCCCAGCCCCTTTTATCCTCCTCTTGGGGACTGCAAAAAGGATTAGCAGCATCACCTGCCCCTCGTATGTCCAGCACATGAGCAGGCTGAGTGCCAACTTGTTATTTGTCCCACACTAAAAGCGATTTCGACACCAGGCCATGTTCTCATAACATCTTCGCTGGCTACATATGCTCCTTGGGCTCTGCTTCAAGGTGTTGTAAATAAATACTAGGCAGTTCCAACCCCTTTTCTACTTTTTTAATCCAATTCCCTGCCTGTTATCTGTCCAGTTAAGTAAAAACAGTCACATACTTTCTCACCACCAGCTGACTAAGAATTGTTGCTAAAGCTAATTCACTACTTTAAGATTCAAGTGCAAAATACTTTAACTATACAGATATATCATTTGTCTACGTATATATCATATCTAACAATGGACCATTATTTATCTCTGATATATGCCATCGTGTGGGCCATTGTTGGGACACAACAATATTCAACTACTCTAAACTTATGTAACACAAAATTCAAGTGTACAATACTTTAACACCTTATATGTATATTATTTGTCTATGTCATGCCAAGTCAAACAATAGACCATTATTTATTATATCTGATACAACACATGATCACAGTAAAAGCTTTCTTAGAACACCAGGACTCAGAAAACCATCATTTAGATGGAAGAATATAAAATGATGTTATTGGTTAAAGAGAAGGCACATTGAAAGGCTTTTTCATATGGCATTTTAAAATGGTAATTAATTCCTAAAAGTCTGAGTCTCAATCTTCATATAAATAAGTGGATGCTAATAGGCCATCCATAAAGACTCCCCTTGTTAAAATACAAATGAGATATCCCTTATGTTTATACATGTGTAAGTACAATTAATATTGCAATCCAACTGGAAACGAAATTGCTTTAGTTAACCAACCATTGCAAGGCAATCAAATGTGGTATCAAATGTAATTGTAGAAGATCCATTTGGGGAATAACAACAATTATTTCATACAGAATTATCTCCTCCTTCTTCCAATTCACGTACAATTCTTTTCGTGCATCTCTCTGCCAGAAAAATAATTGGACCATCACAACTGTCAAAACCATCCCTCTTTCATTCTGCAGCATACAAGAAAATTCAGTCTGTCAAGGCTGTCTCATTTAGAAATATTGTTTTGTACCTCTGATTTGTAACTGCATTAATCAGAAAACATTTAAGTAGGGTTTATTTCTCCAACTAGATATGCAGCTAGGGGATGGGCAATACTGATGGAGTAGCAAGCAAAGAAAAGCATTTCTTTATGCAGTGCTACAGACTAGAAGTCTGTCTAGAAAGCTGCCTGGAGGAGAGGGACCTGGGGGTGTTGGTTGACAGCGACTGAACATGAGCCAGCAGTGTGCCCAGGTGGCCAAGAAGGCCAATGGCATCTTGGCTTGTATCAGAAACAGTGTGACCAGCAGGTCCAGGGAGGTTATTCTCCCTCTGTACTCGGCACCGGTGAGACCGCTCCTTGAATCCTGTGTTCATTTCTGGGCCCCTCACCACAAGAAGGATGTTGAGGCTCTGGAACGAGTCCAGAGAAGAGCAACAAAGCTGGTGAAGGGGCTGGAGAGCAGGTCTTATGAGGAACGGCTGAGAGAACTGGGGTTGTTTAGCCTGGAGAAGAGGAGGCTGAGGGGAGACCTTATTGCTCTCTACAACTACCTAAAAGGACGTTGTAGAGAGGAGGGTGCTGGCCTCTTCTCCCAAGTGACGGGGGACAGGACAAGAGGGAATGGCCTCAAGCTGAATAAAAAGAGATTTTATTCAGGCCTTGGGCAGCCTGATCTAGTGGGGTGTGTCCCTGCCCATGGCAATGGGGTTGGTAGATGATCTTTAAGGTCCCTTCCAACCCAAACTATTCTATGATTAGCTTGCAAAAAAAAAAAAAAGTTAAATTTTTAAATGCTTACATGCTTTTTTTTGCTGCAAACTGTGCAATAAATATTCATATGTTGAATAAAATGTTAAAACAGGGATTCTGACAGTCTTTGATTGTAGCTACATCCCTTGTAGCTCTGTATTCACCTTGGAATTATGGCCAACACTCTTTGCCTTTCCTCTTCTGAATTTGTTCCACTGAAGTCAGACCATATAAACTTCCCCAGAAGTAATGTTTGTGATATTTTCTCCTTAAAACTCCAGAGGTTATTATTTGGCTGCAATCTGTCTGTCAAGGGCATTGTTGATCGTGAGCTCATTAGGAACAGAAATAGATCATCCCAAAGAGGTTCTTTCTACAGTGATTCATGTACAACACTGTTGGAAGGGCTTTCATCACCCAAAACCAAATCCTGGACAAGAAACAAACCAAATACAGCATGATGTAGGCCATACATAATGCTATCAGAAGTATTTTAAGAACCCTCATCCGCAGGAAGTTTTAAAGTATATCTTCTGTTTTTCATCACATCCATTAGGAGAATGAATCTTCCAGTGAAAATTAAGTTTATCAGAAAGATATGTGTGCAAACTAATTCGAACAGGCATTTTCTAAAAAGCAGGTCAGAAGAGAAGAAAGATTACTTCTGGCAAAAATGGAACAAATTAAATTATAGGAGACTTAATACATTTATTTTAAATTTAATTGCATAACCTAATGTCAAGGTTATTACATGGTGTACAATGTTCTCATCCAAATTCAAAACAATAAAGCACAAGCTCAGTTTTCAGTTTTCAGTTACTTCATTACAAATCCAACTGTGCTTTTTTTTTTTTTTTTTTTTTTATTTATTCTGTCCATAGTCTTTGTCACATTTAAAAATTACTTTGAGATCTCTCCTTGGCATTGCCCTCTGATAAGACCAGAAGCCTGTCTGGTAGGACTGACTTCTACTACAAGTAAAAAGCAAAAAGAAAACCAAAAGCTGAGACGGTATTGTTGATGTGGATGCAATGCCAGCGCATACAGCAAGAAGCGAAATTATTAGTAAGAGCATCTGAAAGTATTCACACTGTTCTGCATTGAGTCCATTAAACCTGCAGCTTCTGCTTTCTATTCAAAACAGAGACAGATTAGCAGAAAAGGTCAGTGTAGCATTCTCATTATTGCATCCCTATGGAATATGCATTCTGTGTTTTATCATGTATTAGAAGCTGTGTCTGTGCAGAGAGCACACTTAAAAGCATTCAGGCTGCTTCCAGACCCTTTTTGCACTCCTTATTGTGTCCTTATTCCAGACCCTTTTTGCAAACCTTATCTGAATTATTTGGTCTGACCTTAGAGGTTTTTTGTCTGTTTGTTTTCAGATCTCCAAATATCTGAGGGACACTGGATCAGAAAGGACATTATAGAAAACTATTGTGCATTTAACTGTGTGTCACTATGACCCTAGTGGATGTGCAAACACTGTCTGCGTTTGAAGCAGTATCACATAAAGGCACCATCTGCTTTTATTTCTGAAGGAACAGGTAATGAAGGCATAATAAATGACTTTGACACGTACCAGGGAACTGTAGCCTAAAATTAATAGGCTGATAATCATGCAGCACAATATTAATTTGGCTTGACTGGTAACAAAGAATTAATGATGTACATTTTACAATCACTTCACTTGTTTCTTAGTAAAGTCTGAAATGATTGAAGAAGATAGTTTAATCTTCGAGAATGTTAGGGTCTCTTTCAGTAGTACTAGAATATTAAAGAGATGCAGTTATTAAAATATGGAAAAGCATTCTAAAAAAACAGTCTATGGCTTCCAATATAGACAATCAGGTAGATGTCCAATCCTGTATTAAGCTTTTACCTGGTTGTTTGTTTGTTTTTTCTGTTTTTCTTTTCCTCACCACATAAGTAAAGAACAACTTGTAAAAATCTTTTCTGTGATTCTGTGTTTCAGTGGTTGCAGCAGCTTTTAACTGACAGTAACCATCACTCAGATGTCTTCTCTCTAATCATTCTTTGTATGTCAAACCAAACAGATGTCTTGTGTACCCATCAGAGCTACATCCCCGGGTCTGCAAATCTCTCTATTAGCTTCTGAAATGAAAAGTCCAATTTATTCTCTAGACACCCAGACTGAGACTGTTTACTGAATAAAATAAAAGGCCATTCATAGTCAATGACTCCTTCTGTGGTGATTATATAAACAACATATAAGAATGTTGTTTGTAAGAATATAATTAGCATTTCAAAGAGGAAAAATCCAAGAAGGTTAAAATAAGAAAAACTGAAACTTACCCCAAACTCATCCCTCCACTGATGTGATGCTTGGTACTTCTCTGCTTCTTTAGCAAGGCGCTGAAGACCAAAGAGAAAGAGGACATACATTTTAGTCTGACTCTTCACCTAGCAAAGGTTTTATTCATTTATTTATATACATGTTTTCTCTATATAATTTTATATATATATATGTGCTTTTTGGCATTTAGCTGAAGATTATGTACATTACACTAAAGATGCACCATCTCATTTAGAAAATGCTGTTTTCTGTATTATTTGCTTGTTTAAGTAACGTAATCATGCATTAGAAACCTTAACTCTCATTCCAATGTTATTTAAGGAGTTCCAGTTAAGTTCAAAATCCAACAATAACCTTCTGAAAATTCCTTCGCCTCACACATACCACCTTGCCTTATATGCACTAATTTAATCTAACATCCAATGACAAGCATTTATGAGAATCTTAAAATACAGTATTACGGACATTTATTTCTCCATTAAATATTTAACTTCAATTATAGGAAGCACTGACATCTCCTGTGATTATTAGGGAGCAATAAAACAGTAATTTGGACTAGCTGTAGCCTGGTTCCTTGGACTGAATACACTTCAGCAGCAGGAGAGTATTGTATGCTCCTAAAGGACATTTTTCCTGTTTAACTTGATTTGAAAGAAATACAGTATGCCCACTTAGATCCACAGGATGAAAAGCACAGCAGAAAGGAATCATCAGATTACACTCCTTCAAATCAGATTCTTGTACAGACACATCTATTGGGTTGGTGGCATATCCTTCCTCATAAAAATTTATAAGTCTTTGAAAAAAGTTGTTTGTACACACTTAGAAGAAGTTTACTACAATTTTGCATATAAAAGTTGCCAAGTGTAATGCATATGCTCCAGCTGAGCTATGCACAGCATCCCAAGTGCTGGCAGCCCTGGAGGCAAGCACCCATCCTGAAAACAAGCAAGATCACTCTGAAGAAACAGCTACCTGATATGAATGCAGTTCATGTGGACTCAGCCATATCCTAACTGCCGAGTGACTTACTCTGAGAACTAAATTATTTTATAGCCCAATAAAAATTCTAGCAACTGTTTCTGGAGAGTCATGATCCCTTTCTAACAGAAAGAGCCTGGCTATATCCAGATAGCTAGATAACTAGTGATGAAAAATCTTTTCTGTGTAATGGTATGTGCACAGTAAGCCTGATGATCCTTTTAATATTCAGACCAATTCATACACAAAATGAACTGGTGGTTTAAGTCACATTTTCTGTTGAGTAAACTGTCAGTTCTTGCTAACAATCAAAAGAAGTATGACCAGAAAGTTCATATAAGCTGTAATAGCAGAGGTGGTGCTGTCAGAACCTCACCTCAGCACCATACAGGGTAGCAAATACTATGTTATCTGACCCTGTGAGTCCCTCTCCCTCCTCTATCAACTATCAGGATGATACAATTCCAGAAAGCAAAACTATATCTGTATTCTATATTAAAAAAACAACCAACCAACCAAAAAAAACCCCTACAAACCTCTGTGCTCTACTGCCAGAAAATAAGTGTCCCCACTCATTTGTTTTACTGTTAATTCAAATGACTCTTAGCTACTAGAAAGCTACTAGCATCTTACAGGCACTGCCAACTGGAGGTATCTTCTAAAATAGCCAAGTACCACATTTAAAAAAGAAAGACATGGTATAATTTAATGCATTACACTAGAAAAAAAGCACAGTACAACTCTCCTTTGACTGCAGAGGCCAAAAACCTCAAACACCTGCAGTATTTTCAGCTTTCTGCTAACATACTTGAACAATTCTGTCCATCAATATTACCAGTTCTGCATCTAAATTTGCATATCCTCCAACGAATTCAAGGTGATTAAGCAATGTCTCAGCAGACTACAGCAAAGCAAGACATGACACTTACTACACATGTAAACAGCTGCAGTTAACACTGCCCTCACAGTCTGCTTCATTCCACAAAACAGAGTAACTGTTTTCCAAATGCATAAACTGGTAGATGGATTATGAAAAGAAATCTATAATAAGCATTAACATTACTAGGAATTTTGAAGGGGTAGAACTGAAGCCACACTTGAAACTCCTCAGCTCCATTAAAAGTTGGTAGTTAGTCTGCACTATAAAGTAAACACATCAAATAAAAAAAAAAAGGGTGGTTTTTTTTGTTTTGTTGTTTTGGGAGGTTTTGGTCTAAAAAAGACAAAAAAAAAGAATAACCCCCACTAAAGAGATATTGTATTCTTATTTGTTCTACTACATAATGTATTTAAATTTTGCACCAGCTGCTAAATCACTTTTAAAAATTATAACTAAAAGTTTAGCTGGAGTATCTCCAAAAGTTTAGCTGTAACATATATTTAGAATGTATTTCCTAGTATTCTATGTCAGAGATAGAACGAAAGCCTTGCTTCCAACTTGCTATCAGCCCAGTATTGTTTTCCCTGAAACAGATAATTTCTTCCATTAACAATTCCTATTGATGCTGCAGAAAATATAGTAGTCAGTAGAGTGGCTGTTAGCCAGGACTAGAATTAATCTATAAGTTGAGTGGTCACAAGAATAAGTATTTTGATTTCTCAAAATGGGGATAAATATTGTATTTTCACCTTCTATTACTGCAACACAATCCTGTGATTCTACAGCTATGTACATTGCATATGCAAAAAACATATAGCATTGTTTCCCAAAGACCAGTCTACTACAGTAGACTCTCATTACCCAGCTTCTCTCCAGCAGAAGATTCTTTATTAAAGTTTATGTGCAGACTATCACTAGGACACAGATCTTGCAAGGGCTTCATTTTCAAGAAGTGAATATTTTAAAACATGTGGGTTGGCTGACAGGAAGTCTGTGCATGCAAAGTTCAGTATTGTTCTCTCCTGTGTAATACCTTATATTTTTAAGAAAGATAAGGGAAGAACATGGATTAAATTTATATATATATATATAATGAAGCTAAGGTGTTCTCAGAAATTTTTCATTTTGATTCAAGAGGAACCTTGCTGCTACAGCAAAATGGAGTCTAATAACTGAGATATTCACCATTCCACAGAGAGAGCTTTGTTAAGAGCCACTGTAAGAAGTCAAGACTCCTGGGTCAAAAATAACTAGACTGTGAAGCAAACTCAAGTTACCTATGCCCTTTATTGTGACACAAGAAGAGACTAAATTTCATGTCTCTCAAAGAAATCATGCCTGCTTCCTTTTGAAGTATGCAAATGTCAGGTCTTGCCTTTCCTGTTTTGATGGAAAAGTCTCTGGAGAACACCAGCAGAGGAGCAGCACAACATCAGGCAGACACTTGACAGATCCAATTTTCCCTCTCATTACAGCAAGGGTTTAATAAGGTGATACCTTCTTTAACACCATGACCTACTGCAGGCCCCTACAGGTTTCTTTAGAAAAGGATTGAGAATTATATTTTTATATGTAAAAAACTAAGCAGAAATGGTTCCAAAATAAACAGGCAAAACATACACTTCTCCATATTAGACTTTAATAATTTCTTACTTCATGTACGCATGCTGTGAAGACAAAAGCTGTGAGATGCTTTCAGGTCTTGAATGAAGCTCTATTTAACAACATCTTTTTAGACAGAGCATGAAAAACTAAATGCCCCTAAAAAGTAGAGAAGGAACAAAACTAAAATGTAACAGAAACATTCTAGCTTATTTCAAGGTATTAGAAAGACCTCTACTACATAAAGACAGCTGGACAGCAAGGACTCTCCAATTGTGGCAGTGATACTCAAATTACTCTGAAGTAACATAAATTGAGAAGCCAAGACCAGGAAGAGAGTGTTGCAAAAGTTAACAAAATGCTGCAGCTCCTGTGCTTTCAGAGGATTCTCAACAGAGCTGTGCAAGGGTGAAAAGAGATAAAAAGGGCTGATGCTAGATTTAGCCAGTGCAATTCACACAGTAGCTGAGGTCAAATTTGAGGTGCTTGAAAACACTGTGATTAAACAAGTATTTGTTTAATAAATGTCCCTAGGTGAAACAATTTGTTTATTCATTCTTAATTAATGAGAACTGCTTTCTGCCTTGCTGTTTCCTAAATATGTGGCTATGGATGCATTATCTTCAGGAATTGTCAGAATACTTAATCAACAATAAAAAAAAATAATTAACCCTGAAAAGACAGCCACTGTCCACAAACTAGTAGTTTTTAATTAAACTGTAACAGAAATCAAGAGTAACCCGCCACTAGCATTTCCTTATTTTTTTCAGAGAATTGTTGCATTTAAAGCCAAACAGCCTTTTCTGAAAGATAGATAACAAAATGATGCAAGTGTTATTTACTCCATCTGTCAATGAACTTTTATTTAACTTTTAGAGGTATTATAAAAGATTAAACAAACCTCCCAAACCAAAACAAAACAAGAAAACCACTACACACCCCTCCTCCCACAGTCCTGCCTGTCAGTCTCGAAACTGTCAATTTTTTAAGATTTTCTCCCCAGATTTCAAGGGCATGTTACAGTCGCTGAGAGAGATCCTTTGATGTAGCACAGACTGCAAGAAAGAGACATGAAGAATCTTTATCTGATCTGTAAAGATCAACTCCATAGAAGGCCTATTCATTTTCCAGACTTCATTTTCATGCGCTTATGTCATATCTTTATCTCCTCCTAGCCAGCACAGAATTCTGTCAGCTAATGGCCCAATTACATTTTGTACAATGAAATCAGTCTTCTTATTGTGCTTCGCACTCTCCTTTAAGTATTTTATATTGAGTATAATATTTGACTACTCCTTGATATATTAAGCTATTATAAAATGTGTAAGCTTAGAGTTATTAGACATCAATAGCCTCACAAAGCTTTCTAAATTATCAGATCCATGGAATTTTTGGGTTATTTTAAGAAGATAAATACCCAGGGAGACTGTATCAATATCAAGCTTAAATATAACAGTGTAGAAACATGCAATGAACTTCAAATCCTGATTTTAAAATATGATCCAAATATTCAATCTTATTCTTACATGAACAGTGTAAAAGCCACAAGTATGTGTTACAGCAGTTTCTAAAATGGCTTTCATATACATACCTGAAATACAAATATTGTTCTTCTGTACATGACTATGAATTGTTATCACTTACAAGAGACAAATACGAGGGAAAATTGTGTAGGACTGGGATAAGATGTGTGAAAAATCGATGGAAGACTAATACCGTTACTTCACTGTATTTTTAACAGACAGACAGAATTTTAAAGAATTGCATTTTCACCTCAGCAAGCTGTTACATTCTGTACTAAACCAAATTAGAACTATTTTCTTTTGCTTGGAATTCTACAGTCTTTACTTTCATGGCTGATATTCCTTTTGTAATAATTCTTAGTGACAAATCAGAAAAATACCCATGAATTGCCCTATTACACTATTGTATAAAAGTTCATCCAGTTTGGCCCAAGGGGCTGTGATTTCAACAAGCAACACTTGCAAACTGGAAGGTCAGTAGTCAGAAAGCAAGTCTGGGAGTGCTATGGTAGAAAGGCCATAATCCCCTTACAAACACATGCAGATTTACTTTTCTTTGCCATTATTTCCAAACTCCCAGTGTGGCATGAGAGGGGTTAATCAGCCCTAATTACCTTTTTCTATGTAAGTTTTCTGAAGATCTTTGCTATATGACCTTTCTCACAAGTGGGGATTCATAATAATTATCAGAACAAAAGCCAACGTAGTTTTGATGAAGCCATGGCACAATAGTTTTGGTTAAGATAGTTCCAATCATGAAACAATGTCTTAGACCGATCCAAACATATATCTAATTTTTAGGTTTAAGTTGTCCTCTTTCAAATGTTCTTTTTTGCTTCTAAAAATACTTTGAATGCTAACACTGTAGCACGTAAGCTTCCATGATAACTCATATTTCCCTGCCTCAAATAAGAACTGTTATCCTATGCATTGCTGTATTTCACTACATAAATATCAGTATTTCAATACTTACACCGAATTTTTAAGTTGTTGGTTTTTTTAAACAACAGTAGCATTTTGTTCTGTGCTGATCTGCAGCATGATTTTACTGCATGTTTTTACACAGCAGAGCCATAGCCTCTCACCTACTCCAGCATCTGCTGTGCCACGTGACGGCAACCTGATCTGTGGTCTGTTCATGAGGATATCTTAAGTGTGTAAGTCTACAGACAAAGACAATGTTTCTAATGGTCTTCTATATTCAACACAGACCTTGCATGGTTTATCCACCAGCTATTCTCTGGAACCAGTTTCACTTTTTTCATCTGAGACAGCAGATAAGTCATATTCATAAGCAAAAGGGAATGTTAGAGTTCTGTTGATATTGTGAGATTTTAGGTCTTACTGGCCTCAATTTGTATGTAATATAATCAGCAGTTAATACATTTTTTTTTAAATGCTGATGTCATTATACTTTGGACCACAATTCAAAATAACACCTCAAACGTTGTCTTCCACTATTAACCATTATCAACAACTCAAATTGCTTGTTGTTTGTTTTTTTCCTAATCCAGCAGTAAATGACAAAAACTGAGCCAGCTCTCATGCTGACTAGAAAGAAATCTAATGGAAAAAATTATTAACACCTTCTGTACATTTAGGAAGCAGGGCTTTAAAGGATTTTTGTATCTGTTAACGACTGTAATGAAAATCATTCTGATTCAAGACAAACTTTATTTTTATTGTTTAATTAAATAAGTAAAGGAAGAATCAAGATGATTCTCCACAGAGAAATTTTACCCTTGTTGGGGATTTCAAAAACAGAAATCTTAAAATAAATGAAACCACTGGTCTAAATAAGATCAGAAATCAATGAGAAGCAAGATCTGGCCTAAAGTACTTGAGATTGCAATGTTTACAGGCAAAGTTAATGCTTTCTAACATGAATAATCACACACATAATTCTAAATTAATACATAGCATATGTGGCTTTTAATACCTCAAATACTCTGTGCAATCACCTCTCTGACAAACTGTCATGCAATAAAAGTCAAAAAAGATTAAACCAAAAGTTCATTCGGCACAGTAACACTTCACCACTACCTAAAAGCTGCCCTTCTTTAAAACATGAACTGGAAAGAGCTCTTGTCTCATATTTTTTCTTTTCTCTGACTGTGTGGATTTGAGATAGTAGCAAATTATCAAACAGAGAAGGCAAAAGTGACACTGTACTAGAACTACTACTCCTACAAGAGGCCTGAAACTTTTTTTAAATATACTGTACTAAAGTAAAATTCTTAGTTAAAATTCAGTAAGAATCTAAAAGTAGCAAAATGTGTAGTAATGGTAAAACAATTTTGTATTCTGTCCTAAAAACAAATCTCAGAGCAGCTGGAACTATTCATCACTAAAAATCATCACTGAAGGATAAACAAACAAACAAATAAATTTAATACGCTAATGAACACTCCTTTAAATTTCTGGGAAAACTGTATTGCACCTAGGTGACTGCACAACCTGTGGAAGTTGCAATGGGAGATGCTGTCATGTACTAGTCAATAGATGTTCAGAAACTTCCTGCCATCTCAGCTTGGCCTAGATGACAATAAACTGTACCTGAGCAGTCAACAGGATAAATGAACTGCAGGTGCAAACACATTGCTGGGGGGCACATTTCTGAGAACCAGAGAATAGGACAAACCAAATGAAGCCAGAATGGAGAAGAGAGGAAGCACAAAATTGAATACCATGATTGAGTCCAGTCCATGAGGTATGAAATGTGGTTTATATGAACTATCTTCCAAACTTAGTATGCTGCAAAAAGAGTGTACAAAATAATTCTGTTCAACTATTATTAAACAGCAACAAGGAATGCAGGAAATTCTCATGAGAAAGTAGAGAAGCAGCACTTTGTTAAATTCTTCATTTTTCACATTTATGGGGAGAGAGAGAGAGAGGAAGGAGGTTTGGTTGCCAAGTCTGAGTATATTTCTAGGATGCATGTAATCAGGACATTTTAGAAGCTGGGCAGTATTATGACAGCTTGACACTGCCTAATATGTTTCAGCAGACAAGAAAGTAAGATAGAGAGAACCCCAGGTAAAGACATGAAGAAATTGATCACAAAATAAGAGTAAGAAATAGCCTGTCAAATGCATCTTGACATCTAGCAGTGAAATTTTGCTGTAGTGGTGCATAGTATCAGCAAAAGACCACTTCTTTTAACATATAATTGATCCTTCTCACTTGCAGATGTTTCAAACCCTTACAGCGTACTGAATTTTCACCATAATAATTCATATGCCTTAAATGCAAGTCACATTAGCATTATATTTTTAAACAAGCTCAAAGTGAAGGAGCTGAAACCATTAGATTGAAATTGCCAACTGCTCTGACAAATCACAGATTGCATAAAAGCACCAGCTCCAGTTCACTGCTTGCCTTGGAAAACTTTTAAGCTTCACAGATGAGCTAGGAACTTCACAGGCATGATTAGAGGATGACACATATATTGAGTAGACATGCCTTGTAATCCTTTTTTAACTGTACTGTACATGTAGTTTTTAGCAACTAAATTAATTTATTAGAAATATCAAAATTAACTCACTCTAAAACAAGTGTTCCAAAGTGTCAACAACATAATTTTCCTTTAACTTAAAAATAATTCAGATGCAGTTCAGCTTGTTTCCCAGCTCCTTTAATATCTCTGCACTAAGTATTCAGTATAAACAAACAAACAAAGCACCCTTAATGGCTCCAAATTTATGCATGCTAGCAGTTCCATTAGAATCTGACTAGGATCCAAACAGAGACATAACTAAAATACACATGTAGCTGCCTAATTTCAAAGGCAAAAGTAGGAAAAAGAACAAATCAAGTAAACACCTCCTTAGTAAGGTCAGAGAGAAGAAACCTTGATACAGGCTTGCATCATTTATGCAAGAAACACACAAAGAAATCGGTTATATTTAAACAGAGGATGCATTTTGCCTCATTGTATAATCAAACTGAACTACACATTTAGCAGAATGCTATAGTTTTATAAGAGTTCAATAACAATACATCAAATTATATCAATATGCATTTGATACAACATGAGAACAGTATTCAAATTACTGTTTGAAATATTTTTTGTTTAAAATTGTAGAATTCTGCTAGTTAATGCAATTCACAGAAATGGACTATAACTAGGTACAAAACACTACACTTAAAGAAGTGTAGTTAATGCTGGATTTACTTAGACTTGGTGTGCTACGAAAAGATATTCAGACATAATGCTGTTGTTACCCCTAAAGAAGATCAAAGAGCCAGCAATCTAAAATCTCTGCTGAAGAGAGAGTCAAATGCCTCTTTTTGGCTAAATCACCAAAAACAGATTTAAGCTCTCTCAGAATTGCATAGCTACTTACATAAAGAAGAACAAAATCCAGAAACTCAAATATCAAGAGTGAACAGAGCGCATTACCACCTCTTCCTCTGTAGAATAGGACTAGGCTGTTTTGTTTCATTAGGACATATTCATAACCTAACCAGCCTGATAAAGTCCAAAGTACTTAATGATTTAAAATAAAACTGAGAAAACTAAATTCTTCAGTAGCATTTATAGAAATGGGCCTAGGAAATATGCAATTTTATTCATAATAAAATTCACTGCTTGAATGGTAGAACCATAACGTTAACTTAAAAAAAAATCAGCATCTTCTATGTTCTCAGATGTAAAAAATTGAATCAATATGAATTTAACTGATTAGAAGTCTATTAAAAATGAATCCTGTAATTAAAATATATTTAAAAAATAATAAAAAAAATCAGCTGAATAACAAATGTGGTTTTAACAAAGCAGGATAGTGTATTAACAGCTTTACATGTAAGGGAAAAAAAAATGGAACAGGTGGTAGGCTATAGCTGCTGAATAATCAACCTGATCTCATCAACAGTCAGTGGATGAGAGCCAAGGAAAGATGTTACTGTTGGCTATAGCAGAAAAAAATGGTACATTAATACTGCATGCTGTTTTCAGGCAACATTTCCCTAATGGAAGTAATTCTAGACAAAAGAAATAAAAAAGTGCTTAACTGAGAGTCCTGCAGAAAACTGAGTGCAAAGGAAAATTACCTTCTTCTAGAAAATTGTGAAAAATACTTTTTATCCTCACAGAGATAGTCATGCTGGAAACACACCAAAACCTCAATTTGTCCCACATGTGGCTTTGCACTGGGGTAACACGAAACCCAAATTTGCTTCATTTCATTCTTATTAAATAGAGCATAATAAAATGTTTCTTCTAAACTTTCCCAAATCTCTTTTAAAAGAGGCGGTGCACTACCAACTTTCTCTCTCTACTGAGAAGGTTAAAACTTTATCTTGTAAGCATAGCCATGTGATGTTATTAAAAACTTTTCACATGCTTCATCAGTAATTCCTCTTCTATAAAGAACTACATGGGATTTCTTATTTTCCTATCCTCCGACAGAAAACTCAGACTGTAAGGTAAAAACCTTTTAAAATTAAAAAGTAGATAAAAATGTCGAGGTGAATGCTGAAAATGGTATTTTCTACCTTTCCCAAGTTCATTTGACCTCCCTAGTATCCTCTCATGTCTCTGAACACAGAAGCAGCTCAGGTCTTGTATGTTTCCTATCAGTATATACTCAGATGTACTTTCATTTGCCTGTTTTTCAAATATAAGTTTTACCTTCATACAGCCTCACAGTTGGAGAGCAACAGTCGCTGAACCTATGTCATAAAACAATTGCAGTCAATGTGATCATTTCTCATCCAGGCATGGATCCATCAAAGGTATAGAAGTATTAAGTGCACACACATGGGGATAGCTATTAAAAGATCCATATGACTATATCAAATGCTGAAATGTCTCTCAAGGTCACCATGTTCCATAAGAACTGTTCTATTAGTATGAAATCCCAGCTCTACTAAAGGTCACGTGAGGACTTCCTCTGTCTTCACTGAGATCTCATTCCTGCTGCCCCGAGCCCTGTAGGGATGGGGATTCATAACCAGAGACACTCTTTTTCTACATTCAATGACCAGCAATAGCCATGCATTGTTTTGGCCATTATTTGCCTTCAGAATCTCGTGTTATGTACACATCATACACTGGATAATGCATCGCCTTTTTCCTCTAGGCAGTACAGTACATTTCTGGGAATTCTTCTGATTCTTAAAAAAAATTAATCTGGTTCAGATATATCATTAACATCTTCACTAAGGGCACTGATTCATATTTCTGCAGTAAAAGGACTTAAAATGGTCTTATATGTCAAAAAAAATAATTTTAATTTTAAAACCTATAATTTAAAAACTAATGCTTCATATTGTCATGGCAACAGTAATATTTAATATCCTTTCACAACCACTATGAAGTCAATATAGTTAAGGGTATTTAACACATAAAGGAAAGTAAAGCAGAAAGATGAAATTATCTGACCAAAGTCACACAAAACTAGTAACAGCAAAGTCCTTAAGATTTATTCTCTGGGCGAAACCACTGTATTTTCTTTAAAGTTATTGGCCTCACTATGATTCAATACAAGACCTATAGCTATGCTTAAATGCATTTGAGTTACCACCCTAGTAAGTAATGTACATATTTGTACCACCATTCAAGTTATAATTTCCTTTCAATTTAAAATTAAAAAAAAGTTATTTTTCCAGTGTTACCCTTACAGGTGACACATTTGAGAACTACTACAAGTGGTTTGGATTTATCCATGATGACTTCCACCAAAAGGTGTTTAATTAGCATGTCTCACACTTCTCTGTGTACGAAAATCTAATTGCCACCTTCTAGTTCAAAGAACACAATCAAGAAGCACTATCCAATCTCAAAATTGCCTAAGCATCTTCCTCATGTCACTTTCACATCTGCTGTTACTTAATTTCATCAGTCGTGTATGATTTTTTTCTACAAAGGAAATATATTGAATCACACCAACAAATTTAGCAACTTCCAAAAATGTGTTTGCTTTTATTCCTGCTAGAGCTACACACTGAAAATCATCAGAATCTAGTTATGAATAGCACAGAGAAATACAAATAAAGCTAAATTATAATTATAAGAAAGAGAAACCAGACAGATGTGTCAACAATGCCACAATACAAGTATATTTTAAAGGAAAATGTAGCAGAACCTTGCCAGTCTGGGTCATGCAGCTAACTCAGTACGGTGCAGTTGACCTGAGTTGCACTCAAAACCTCATAGATCCTATCCACAGGGAACAAACTTCTTCCACAGTCCTGTTAAACTAGCACTTTAGATGGCAGAGATGATTTTCAGAAATCAATCTGAATCTTAAATTAAGAGACTTGAGGTAAAACTTGTAGGGCTTTGGCAGATTATTAAAGATTTAGAATGTTTTTAAACTGTATAGAATGTTCCTGTAGGATTTAACGGAATTGTGTTTGGGCTATATTGTTGACTAATGCTGGGAAAGAATTTATTTATGTGGAAAGGCAGATTCTCCTGGACTTCTCCCTGTCATATGAAACATTAAGTTTTGACAAGTCATAGTGTGTGCTCTCATTTAGGTCAGTGGTGGCATTGAAATGTTGAACCTCTACTACTGGAGCTGCAAAATTATTCTTAATACTAAGGACAAAAGCATCTTATTCTCCTGTGTGAATCCAACCTCCAGATTTATATGAGTATACTGCATTAGTGTGGATTGAAAATGCAGCTTCATGTTCATGTTGCGTCACACAGTCCACCATAGGTTAGTATTCCCATAAATAACAATAAAACACATTCCTTTCCATAGAGAACAGAAGCTTCTAGTAAATAAACCTCAACCTTTAAGGCTTTTTTATTCACAGTTCAATCATATATATTGTTGTATATATTGTTCATATATTGTTCATATAATATATATTGTTCAATCATATACAGAACACCTCATCTATGTCCAGTGATCATGTGTTTTTAGCAAACTTGAACATAGGGTATAAGGAACTGTGAATTGAGAAAATCATTTACAGCACAGCAACATGATGAGCCAGGCAAGAAGTAACAACAGGGATCCCTCCTACCATGCTACTTTATGATGATATCCTACTTCGAGGTCTGGTTTACAAAACAAGACAGCATGACATTCCTTGACAGCTGACCAGTTACATGGTTCAGCTGTGTTAGGTTAAAGAGGAGATGAGAAGTATGTAAAATTAACTTTATTTAATAAATTAAAACTCTGAACTGCATTTTCAAGGTTTTCTGTATTATTGCTTACTCACTCGCAAGTCAGACTTTTATCACATGTCTCACAATAACTTTCCCCAAACCTTAGATCTTGGCCACAGGTGTGTTATTCTTATCTGTTCAATTTCATGTATATCTCATTGTCATCCTCCACAGGAAATAATAATAATAGGAAAAAAAAAGAAAAAAGCCCTCAGATATATAACCTAGATAAGACGGAGTGGGGAACAAAACCACAAACTACAACAACAAAAAAACCCAGAAAACTTAAGATTTATTAAAATCTCAAGCTTATCAAGATCATACTATAATTTTGAGGCATTTGGTTTTCTTCTTTAGGAAAAAAAATAGCTTTGGAACTGGAAACATTATCAGGCACCGACTTAAATCAGCATAAGAAATAAGAAACTGTGTGATAATGCAACAATCTCTCCACCTGGCTTGTGGATACACAGCCATCCCTTACTGTAACTCAGCTTGAGGCTATGCCAGCAAAGCCACCAGGTCTCTGACACTAGCTTTCCATGGGATAGCTGGCAGCCAATTTCCCAACTGCCCAGAAATATGAAAAAAAAAAAAAAAGAAAAAGAAGAAAGTTGCAACTTCTAGCTCATAATTTTTTTATGACTACAGTTCAAAGAGAAGCTACTTACATGCAAAGCTACTGTGCATCTCAATCCATCAAGTACAATGTTTCTATCCAACAAAACCCAAAGAGGTTGCTCACATAAGCATTCCCTTCCTAGAAAGACCACAGCTTTGATTATTCATTTAATTGGAAACAAAGGAAAAAAATGTCACTGCAGTATCTTCATGAAAATGCTGCAGAAGGGAGACTGACTTACATACTCTGTGTTTCAGTTTTACAGTTACTGCATGCTCAGTAAATTGCTGAGTGCAGCACTATGTTATACTACATATGTCCCACTGAGTTTGCAGAAAACATCCTAATATTTTATTTGCATAATAAAGTATGAACCATATCTTAAAACATATGATCATTTTCTGAAACTTATATCTACAGGACGAATCTCTTGCTCTGATTGTTTCCTCAAGTAAAAAATACACAGTAAAAAAAATCCGACATTCATAATATATAGTTTTGACATATCAAGATTTGAGGTCAAAGGACAATGCAGACAGATGCCTTCTTTACAGTAGCATCGGGGTTTTGTGTTTGGGATTTTTTTTGCTGCTGAATTGTTCAGCTGATTAATTAGTTTATTAGTTTGAAGCATTTTTAATTTCTGTGCCTTTAGACTTAAGGAAACATGATGGAAAGAGAAGAGCAAAAAAAATTTCAGGAGTAAAATTGACAAATTTAAAAACAACAACAAAAAAACCCCAACCCAAACCAAAATGACTCCCTCCACCGTACCTAAACCAAGGAAATTTGTAGACTGCTTAAATTGATGCTTCTAATTTCAGAGTCCTTCCTACCTTCAAAAGATCATGATATTCTGAAAGTGATGTCTTTTTTTATTTCCTGAATCACTAGTCATCCTCTTTTGTGATTTTCTTGCATAGTTAATTTTGTGCATAGTCCGTAGCCTGTTGTTACCATATACAGATCTGTCTATCTATCTGTCTATCTTATCTATCTTGTCTATGTATGTATGTATGTATGTATGTATGTATGTATGTATGTATCTATCTATCTATCTATCTATCCATCCATCTATCTATCTACATATAGAGCGATGGCTGGAGCATTCTACAGTAGCTGACTGCAGTCATTACAGCTAAGGTTGTCAAAATGGAATGCTGCCTTTTTGCAGTTGCATCAAATTTCTTGACTAGTTACACTGAGAGGAAAAAAAAATACACCTTCTGACATCCAGACTTGGAAACTCCTTTATACTTTGAGCAACATCAAATATGAGACAGTGTATGAGAAAGCTAAGAAAACAGGGACTTACTGTTGCATACAAATTTCTTAAGGCTCTTCTTTCTTTTTTTTTATGATTTGGATTAATGCTTTTTCACATACAGTTGTCCCTAGGTCTGAATATTTTTGTCAAATATGAACAAAACTATTTCAGTTATGTTTTAAAGTAGACGGTAAAGGAGAGAAATACTTTCCTCCCACCTTGGAGAACACCTTCCAATGTTAGCAGAAGGCTTCCTATCACTTCCAGTCAATCTAGAATAGTGACAATTTTACTTCATAGCAACTAAGTAAAATAAAATGAAAGTCTTGTTAAACTTGTTAACTTTGGATAATATAACAATTTCACAATTATTAAGCTTATTTCAGTGAATGTATATATCTTCTGACTAATCATCCCATGTATTTCATGTGCAGCCAGAAAGGAATTTACATTAGACATATATTTATGCACTTAGTTTTACACACAAATAACTATTTATGTTTCTCTTGAGTGGTAACATTTGCAGTGGTTTAAGAGCTGAATCTTAAATATACACTTGAATCTTCAACACATACTCCAATCTTCAATATATATTTTAGTATTAATGTCGTCATCTTAGCCTAAGCCTAGTAAAAACTCCCAGAAAGAAAACATGCTCCATTTTTGAATAGGAGGTTATGTTTGCTAATAGTATTTGAAATGTTTATTTTTCAAAGATGTTGTTTCTAGGTACAGCACATTTGACAACGTCATAGAAATACTGTTTTTTATTATTTTTAAACAATGAAGTTGTCAGATTCATTTTAAATGGAATCCACAACATTGTACAACAATCTGCTCAGTCAGAAGTAGCTTATTAAACAGATTCAGGTCTGTTTGAGGTTTAGTTGTTGGGTTTTTTTGGTGGTGGTTGATTTGCTTTTGTTTGTTTCTTAATACATGGTAATAGCACTGATCAAATAATACCATGAATCCTAAGCAAATTATGTACTGGTGCAAAACCTAGGTAGAGGTCTGGAGAAGGATGGGAGGTAAATATGAGAAGATGCAGCAGAAAGGAGCCATGCCATATTTACCCTCAGAGATCCAGGCAACTTCCAAATATCAGTGGGATTTACTAGAACTATATTGCAGTTATAGACAATTTAATTCTGATACAAACATATTCTTTCCCAAAAATTCAGCCTAAGTAGAAATTCCATGGTTTTAGTCAGGGATGTAAACGTATCCTACTACCTTAAAATAGATGAGGAGACCCCAGATCCACTGACCACTAAAATCTGGATCTTTTTATTTAAGAGCCTGATCTGTGGAAGCCTGTAGCAGAACAGAAGCCAGAAAGTTATTCCTAGAGATCTGTTCTTCTATCTATATAATTATGATCACAATTAATGCATTATAGACTTTGAGCAACTTGATCTGGTGGAAGGTGTGTTTTGCAGAATCAAACTCTATAACTCCGTTGAGGGTTATAAAGTAGGTATGTGTTTATTCACTGGCGGGTGCGAGGGGTTAATCCTCTGATGTCAAGTGGGTTGGAACTAGATCATCTTTAAGGTTCCTTCCAACACAAAGCATTCTATGATTCTATGATAGGCTTGCAACACTGTCTTCTGAGACAAAGCAGCCCAACTCATGGCCAGAAAATAAAGATTAGATTCTTAAAACAAATAATTCTACTGATCTTCAATGCGAAATACTGAACTGGTCTTTTAGGAGTAAGCCCACATCATCCAGAAACATAATGTAAAAGACAAGGTCCATGTAGATGTCGGTGAAATCTCATCTACATTCAGTTTTACTCCTTTGTAATTGTAATTTCATGTTCTGCACTTAGAACTCTATCATCCTTAGGTATATAAGGATTTAATGTTTGTCACAAAGATTCAATAAAACAAATGTGTTCATGTGTATACTATGCCATTTCTCAAACAATATATGTATGCTAACATATTTAGGTTCGAGAGCTTAACAGCTTTCCAAAGTACCCAGATTTCGTAAACAGCTTTATGAAATCTATTATTATGCCTTACAAACAAGTAAGTACTTTTATACATATTAAAAATACTCCCTACTAATCTATCTTAACCAACCTGTTTTGTACTGTAATGAAACTTATTATTTGTTACTACAGTACATGTGCTCAGTCTCATTATCAGTCAGGGGACCCATTTCTATCCAAGCACCACAGAAATCACTGCAGAATTGGAATGCAGCAATACAAAGCAAACTTTTCATGCAGTTGATGCCATTGCATACCAGAACAGAACAGGAATCCCTAAAGAGTAAGTATTCAGACACAATATGAGAGCACATCTTGAAGTGTGGCTTAGCTAATAGCACAGACTGATCTAAACTGATTTCTTCAGCTATTTAAATCTCATTATATATGCCCTATTTAATTCCCTCTCCACTTAAATTGATATGAAATACAAAACAACTCTTAAATAATTTAGTGTGAAAAAATATACAAGCTAATTAAAAGCTAAAACTAGAAACCCAAACACATTATAAACACATCTTTTTTAAGAATTTTTTTTTTTCTGTTTTGAAGCTTTCTTCTGTTTTGCTTTGGAAAGACAATGGGACTTTGTAGGGTTTTTTTTTTTTCCCCCGGTAAAAAAGTTTTTACAAAGAAGCCCTTAGGTTCAGTTGCTTTGATTTTATGCTACCAATAACAACTTATGGGGTCTTTCTAATGCTTTTGAAAATGTAATTAGATGAAGAAACCCTAAATGCTGTATTCTTGACCATGCAATGTGATTTTCCATAACTACAAATTAAATTAAATGTCATCATGATTATTAATCACTCTATAATTATAACTTTAGCACCTAAATGCCACCTTACAAGATACTCCCAAGGTCGGCCTTTGCTGGCAGATGTCATTGGGAAGGATGGAGAGAGCAGCAGAAAGAGTGTACACTAATGCAGTAGCACTTTCCATGAGCAGATATATTTGCCTCAGACACATAGAAGGCAATAATTACAAATAAAAAACCCACTTCCTGTAATTCCTGAGTTGCACTACTGTATTCTTTATTTTTGTGCCAAATAGATTTTACAATAGATATGCTTAAATTAAGAGCTGAAGCTCTTTTTAGTCTTCAACAGTTTTCAGATAAAGATATTCTTGAGAACATAATAAATGTAAGTAACATTTAATTAACATTTTCCATTCAACCCTACTATCTTGTTTTAAAATTAAGGAATTATCCCCTCAAAACTGTGATCTTATGTTGCTCTGACTGAAAGCATAACACTTTTTTTTTTTTTTTTTGGTTACATTTTCTTGTAATTTTTAAAGTAGAGTTTTTGTTGCTCAGGAAACCTGTTTTCAAATGCACATTCACACCTGTCTTGATAATCTTGCTCAGTGCCATATGCAGAGATCTGCAAATAGTCCATACACGGTTCCAAAACTTTTCAGGCCTCTTTAAATGTTCAATCATAAAATCTATTCTTTGAACTATTTTTTTTAAATATGAAAAAGGAGGTACAGTTTCTGATAAAATAAAACTATATTTATGATTTCCAAGAAATGAAAAGCTGTGTAAGTAACATTATCCCTAATATCACTATTCTTATCTTCATTAATAAGAGCATCCTGGAGACAAAACTCTTCTTGACCCATTATCATCTATTACCTAAATTGTTCTCTGACTCTTTCTCTCACACATATATACATTAATTGGTGTCTGCAATTGTCTAACCTGTAAAGTCAAACTGCATCAAACCTGGCAACACTCTGACTTTATGTTGTCAATTTGCACCTTAGATCTCAAATGTGAGAAGAGACACCTACCATTTTTTATTTAGAGAAGAGTTGCTTTGTAGCTTAATTAAAGCACTGTCTGACAGTTCAGAAGATGAGAATTTGCTTCTCCTGCATCATTTGACAGCATCCTCAGCTAAAATGTGATAATGCAAGTTATGCAAGAAACAGTGAAATGTGACATTAAACCTTAGCCCCTAGCTCTACAGAATTCAGATTTTATCTTTTATTTCTATTACTTTATTTCATAGAAATAAATGACTGCCAACTTAGTAAGTATATGTATCTAGCATCTTTTAACTGAAATTTTAACATATTTTAAAAGAATGCCTGTAATAAGCTTTATAATTTTAGCAAACACAAAGAGAAGTATTTTCATACAGTAACCTACTGTACTTTAGACCTACTTTAGGGAGTTGGTACACATTTGCAGCTAAATAGCACCACAATAGTAATTAAGTTATAATCCAATGGTTTAGTAATTTTTCAACATTTTTTTTGTGGGGAGTTCACAGTTTTTTTTGTTTGCTTGGTTTGGGGGGTCTTTTTGCTGGTTTTGTTTGTTTGTTTTAACTTAAACCCAGCCATTTTTCTAAATAAAAAATTTCCATTGAAAGGGCAAAAATCTCTTAAAAAATAGCTTATCACATCCAGAGTAGAATTATTGGTCCAGATGGGCATCACAGCAAGGGAAAGGAAAAGGAGGAAAAGGGGGGAAAGGGGAGGAGGGAGGGAAAAAAAAAAAGTAAAGGAGAAGTAAGAAAGTTTTTAAAAGGGGGAGACAGAAAAAAGGGAAAATAAGTACATATCTAGGATTAAGTTCTCTGTGGGTAAAATTTATCCTCTAGATGAAAGAAAATAAGACCTCAAACTGCAGACCTTAAAACCTCAGTTAAACAGCCAGCTGTGAAAAATAAAATTTCTGCTAGATTCAGAATAGAGAAAAAGTGGTAACTATGCACTCAACAGAAACATTCACCTACATCTGAAGGTTGTTCTGTGTCTTAGTCAGGCCAAGCAATATAATGCATTTTAAATGGATTCTTGGATCACACCCTTCAGTCTAATGCAGTTAACAGCAGCAGTTTCTTCCCTCTGGCATGTACTACAGAAATAAATATGAACTTCCATTCACCCTAGTTTTTATGAAATGAGAAGAGACATTCTTCACCAGTTTTCCATACAAAGAACATGCGTGTCTAAAATTTTAGTCCTTTCAGGTGTGACTAAGCATACCTCAAGGATACACTCAGGCAGAAATAGTATCATTTACTTCCAATTAACTAAAAGGGATGATATGAAGGAGCTGTTCTACAGAATACATAATTAATTTTATTCTTTTTCTTTCTCTTCTCCTCCAGAATATGAAAAAAAGGAAAAAAACAAAAAAAACACCCAAGAGTTTTTCTGTTATATCTGTTCTCGAAGTAGTTTTAATATGTTATTAATTAATATTTTTAATATTTTTATTAAATAATTTTTTTTTTCCAAATCCTGTGGTTTTCTAAACAAAGCTTGTGCTCACTTCGAGCTTGTCAGCAGTTCAGAACTAACTCCTGCTGCTCCGGCAAGCATAAAGCCCAGTTCTGTTTTCCAGAAACAACAAATGGAAATAATGTTGCAGGCAAATCTGCTGAGGTATCCCCCACCTCCATGGATCGAGGGCCCACGGGCAGGGACGTGCACTCTCTGTCAAGTCTCAAGAGTCAATCTCAGGGGCACAGCAAGTGCTAAAACACCTGCCAAACTCTAGTGAAGTGTGAAAGGTGGAAATATCGCCAGGATCACATTTAACCACACCACTAATACCACCTGGCATAGCACAGACATAGAGTGAGGCCTCGACTCTATTTATTCCAGTCCCATCCATAAGAATATAATTGGTAGCAAGTTGTCAGCTCAGTATGCACTGCAATTCTGCCCAGTCCTAAACTGTCAGTACAAGAAAGTAAACAGTCCATCTTCCTTATTCTCCACCCCTGCATAGCTTGATAAGCACTAGGAATTAGACAGCACACAGACCCACATGACTGTCACTGGAAGTAAACATTTATATGCTACTTGGTTTTCTCACAACAGAGTTCTCTTTTCTTAACATGCATGGATGGAGAAAGAGGCCAGATTTAATGTGAGATTAAATTATAAAAAATTCACCGTAATTGTTTTTTTAATGAAATATTTTGTTTATCAGGAAAGCAACTAAGGATAAAAATCATAATGAAACTCCAGCCCCTGCTACATACAATTTCTTGGTTGAAAAGCTTCCAAGGAAAATGAAAATGAGAGATGGAAGCTGCTCAGCAATAGTGAAGGCATGCTCTCTTGTTTCTTTTTATTCAGTAAAAGCTGTCAAAAATCTACATCCTCTGATGTACTTGCATTTAGCACAGGGGGCTTGTCAATTATTTATCGCAGAGACTTCTGTCAGACTGGGATTAAGATGTCCTGAAATTCCAAAAAGGATAATTCATCGTAACACAATATAGTGTGGGAATAACGGACACGCACAAAAGGGTTGGTTGACATGATGGAAGTGAATAATCGGTGAATTGAGGTCACAGGCTTGATGTGAAGACATTGGACAATGTATACCCAGGCTGCCAGTCAAACCACTAAAAAGGAGAAACGACATGAATATGAAATAGCAAATAAACAGATTGACTTCTGTCTCCTTATTCCTAAGAGTTCTAAGAAAATAGATGCTGGAGCCAATGAACACATCTACAATGTGTGCCAGTGCACTTCTACAGTGGTTGTTACAGCTCTGAGTCAAAAAGGAATATCCTGTATATGTTCCAGTTATGGAATAATAAGGCAAAGAGTGGGGACATTTCTTTTGCTACTGATAATGTGGCTTAATTTTGCCTTTTGCCACTCCCAATATACTTATAAGAACTATGTTTCACTAACATCGATCACCTGTCAAAAAAACCTGAAGTTAAATTAAAATTTTGCGTGAGTTCAATCAAGACAACAAAACTACTGGTGTTCCAATGAAAATGAACTTTCATAAAAGAGGTCATTTTACACAGTAAGACAATGCATGTTATTCCACTCCTAACAGTAATACACAACTGTTTCCATTCAGTGCACTCCACCCTTCCAGGTGCTTTTGTCCAATAACAAAGAAGTTCATTGTCTTGATCACTCTTTTCTACTACCAAAGACAAGAATAAAGAAAATACTGCAAATACTATGTACAAAGGTTTGCAGAATCCATCCATTGTTCTGTGTCTGTAATCCCAGTTCATCTACTTACATATTTCTCTGAGTCATTCTTTAGTATTTATAAAACATCTACAGATAGAGCAAGTGCACACAAAAATAACCCTGTGATAGGATAGGGTACAGTAGGGTATGGCATGGTATAGCAGAGTATAAGAAGCTCTCTGTGAGGGCATTCTCAAAATACCTCATTTTCCCACTCTTTTGTAGTTCAGTAGAACAACAGACCAGCTAGGTGCATCTGTGTGTAACACTTCTCTTCCAACATAATGCAAATTAAACATAATTCACTATCAATCAAAGCTGGAAAAACAGATCTCTGCTGTGGCTTCTTTAACTACTTTCCCTTCAAATATTCCTATTTATCAGTCCTACATCAGAGACTGCCTCTTCAATTTGCATTGTGCTGGAAGATCCCTTTCAGTAGCATCCACAGCTTCCAGTCCCTCCGCCTTCTGCCTGTTGCACAGCCCCAATGCTGAAGAACCAGCATAGTTTTCCAGAGGTAGCATGCATTTCTTTCAACTTTTCAATCACTCACAATTCCTAACCTAAGGCCTAAAAACTCTAACCCATCCTGACAATTCAGGAGTAATTAAGCATAATATCAAGTGTTCAGAAAGTCAGTTACATAAATCATATCTTGACAAGATTCCAAGTTTCCCCTCTGAGTGAACACTAACAAAACCCTAGTTCTCAGAGATCATAAACAATTAAATAAAGTTTTGCCTTACTGTAAGGAGAAAAGTAAATTGTTAACTGGGTCTTCTCATTTTTCTTATTGAATTCTTATTGTTTATAATTACAGTGCAGTTATAAAACTCAAATATTAATGAATATAATGAATCATTGAATGCTGAGCTGTTTTTACTACAAGGACCAAGGAACATAATTTTTTGCTTGGTTTATATGGTTATTATTTCGTGGATAACATCTCTCCCCCAAAACATTTCTATTTCTCTACCTCTTCATTATTATATCCATACTAGCAAATAGCACTTTACAGTAGAGCAGGGAAAGATAATCCATCTGTACAGTGAATCTGTACAATTAGCTACAGACCTGTGAAACTAATGCCTGTCCGAGGTTGGAAAATATTAGATGCACTCCTAGACATCACTTTCCCTTCTCTACTGTTTGATAATCGAGCCAATGTTATTGTAAAGACATATCACAGTTACAAAGCTCTGGCTCAGAATATTCATTACTCATGATTAACAGTGCTACAATAACATTAAAATTTAGGTAGACAACTCAAATACTAAAAAAATCAGGGAAAAAAACATAAAAGCGTATTTTTCCCTTGACGCTGAGAAAATCAGATTTTTATGAAAAACATAACACTACCTGGTGTACAAGTACTCACTACATGTATTCAGGTAGAAAAAAATACCTGAAAATGAGTCACTTTGAAATTCACTCTCTAAGCTGAAAAATTATTTGATCACAGTAGTTTCAAATGTCTCTGATTACTTTCATTCTCTCTTTTCAGTAATCTAATTCTCAAAAGAATGAAATAATATTTCAAAATTTTTGGAAATGTTAATTAAATGCTATTTAGTTTCACATAAGCAAGTACCTAAGCAAACTCAAGCTAACAAGCAAAGGTTTGACCATCAAACTGTGCAACAGAATGCTTAAAATAGGACAGTGTATTATTTTCTATACAAACAGAACATTTAGTATATTTTTCATTATTTATTATTTCTATAAAGGAAACCTTTCTATTATTCTGAAGATGATATTTCTATGTATCATTTGGTTTTAGTAATGCAAGAGTGATAAATGTTAAAAAATGTTGTGTATGAAATATAAAAGCTAGCATAGTTTTATCCTGTTTTTGCAGCTCTACAAATCTGAGTAGTTCAAATTTGTAGTTCTACAAATCTGAGTTATTAATTATTTATATTTTTTAAAAGTAAGTGGAGCGGCCACTTCCAACTGAATTTCAGTTGATGAGTGGTGAGGTTATTTTCAAGCATATATATCTATAAGCAGTTGTGGGTTGGAACGTAAGTTAGGAAATGGCAAAAGAAAGATGTATATGCTTGACATATGGCACAATCTTCCTGCAAGAAAAAGAAGAAAGGAAATTTTAATGAATATAGACTTAAAAAGATTTTTTTATAAAAAGGAATGTTTATAATAGCAATGGTTGCATAAGCACGAGGTAAGTGAAAAATGCTGTACCATCATAGAGCCTAATAATTTGTATTCATATGTGAAAAACATATGAATATGTTTTTTAATGCTGAGACCACATGGACTTATAAGGAACAAGAATACAACAAGCACTATAACAAAAATATTAATCCACTCAAATGAGATATTAACAAACTTCAATTTTTTCTGTCATCACATATACCATCACACATAACATAAGTGATGTTAAAGGTTCACTCAAAATCAAGCAATGCCTGAATTAAATTTACCTTTCCAGGACACTCTTTTTCATGTGCATTCATGTTAGCAAGGGGGACAAAGGAATTCGGAAGAAACCTGGTTTAGAGTACTGGTACTTTGTATAAACTAAGCCCAAAGCAGGGGAAGAAGACTTCAGACTGATGCCATTTCTGGTTTATGGCAGCCTGAAACAACTACCTAGTCAGCTGTAAGAGTTAAAACATGCGTGTAGAACTGATCGAAAAGAAGTAATCTTTTCTGGCCCTTTGTCACCTATTTACAGTAGGATAACAACAGGCACATTCAAATGCCATCCTTCCTTACAGTACTACTTTCTTTAACAAAAGCAGGAGAGAAAAAGGCTTCAAAGACAAAATCTCAACTGTTTCCAACATGTACACGGAAATGGCTTGTCCTGTTTTCCAGTTTCCTTCCTAGAAATGAATAAACTACTTTTGTCTATATGTTTAAAACAAAGGGAACCGAACCAACTGTAGGGGAAAAATTCAGAAAAAAATGGTGGAAATTTCTAATAGAAGTCACCAAAAATAGATTTAGATTATGAAGCTAATGTACTTAAAACCAGACATGCATCTCTCTAGAACAACAACCATAGTCTTATCCTGAACTGCTGCTTGAATATAGATAATTGAAACTGAAAAGGAGGAATATGCAACAAATACATACATCTGTTTTCCTCATGTTTATGTTCAAAATCTTTATAGCTCTTTTTACTTCCTAAGTAACACATTTGTGACATTTTAATACAAATACCTCAATTCTACCACCTGTGGCATGTTAAAATACCTTACATTTGAAAAAATTCCCACTCACAAAGAATTACATTTCTTATTCTCTTTTCATAGCCATTCTGCCACCTCCTGCCCTCAATTAGAAAAAGTGGTCTCTTTTTCTCCTGTATTTACCCAGATAAATCCTGAGTAGATTTACTATGTCCACAGTCATCTTTACATTTCTCCTGTAAGTATCCTTGTAATAAGATGCTAAGAGTGTTTTTTAACACAAATTAGCTTCATTCCTAATTAAATAACGAAGAATTATCACTTAATGGAAATTCTGCAGGTCTGTACTTGTTAAAGCAAAAGCTGGCATAGCCTAGAAGCCCATCTCTGAGAGGAGTGAACCTCTTGATCTAGGATTTGCACCTGCACCACAGTACTTAGCAGATTTTGACAGATTTTTTAATCCAGCTGTATTCTGACATTCACAATAATCTACAATCTAATTGGGTTCTGCAAAGAAATACTGAAGTATCTTTTCTTTGTCTTAAACAAAGCCAACACAATAATTTCATTTGGTGCTTCCTCGTCTTAACACTTTACAAAAATTACACTTCAAATTCACATTCTCCATGTAATTTCTGAAATTATATATTTCAGTCAGCCTTCCACCACTACCTCCATAACCACCTCTGTCCTACTTCTTGCAAGCTGAAAAGTCCAAGCCTATCTCACCTCCTGAGTAAACTCTTTGTGGAAGTTTTAGAGGAAAGTGTTTGCAACAAGTCATTACAAGTCCACCTTCTTAACATATTGTTAATTGCCATAAAAAAATAATTGGGAAGCTTTGCCAATCCTAGACTGCCAACTTTATATATGATATGCCCTGCTTCATGTCCTACACTGCTTTGAAATAACATTATTTTCAGAATATACTATTCAACTAGAAGGACAGTATTTTACTTTAAAAATGGTGTCTGGCTCTCAGTGTCCCTGCTTGAGTAAGAGAGTTGGACAAATGTCCTCCAAAGGTCCCTCCCAACCTCAGTCATTCTATGGTTCTATGATGTAGCTTCAGGTTATGATACTTTGGTTTAGGTATTTATCCTCCCCTAATGTTAGCAGAGATACAGTCAGTGCAGTCATTTGTGTCTAGATAGCACTTCAAGTGAATAAAGTTATCCACTTCAATGTAAGCAGAATGACTCACTAGAGTGAATATTGATACTATAACTGAACCTGAATCTCTCATGGTGTCAAAAATAATCGTAGATATTAACGTAAAGACATAAGCCTTCAGAACTCTTCAAGAATGTATAGGGATTACTTAAACCCTATTTATATTCCCTAAGTAGATCCCTGGTTTTGTTCTTGAAAGGAAAGAAAGTGAGACGATAGAGATTGCTGTTAAGGAAGTAGAATGAAAATAACATGAATTCTGATGGTCAAATTTTGTCTTAGTTTGGATTTGATTTTTTAAAGTTATAGCAGTAGAGCAGAATTACAATATTTTTCTCTTCTTTTGTGAAATTTCTGTATTTTGAGAGACATGGGTATTCTGACAGTTTAACTTTGATTCTAGATTTTCTGCTTTGTAAGTCTAAGAGGTAATATTGAACCGTGCCTTCAAATTTAACTTTCCATAACGCCATTTGATCCTTGCCATTAAGCTGAGACTATTTGTCACTTTCTTGCACTAAAATGAGTCATCATTTCCTTTGTTGTTTTTAAGGTCTAATGTAACTATTGATTTATTGTCAACACATCATATATTCTCTGTTAATGGAATCTATAGACTTTATTCTTCCTCATTCTTTTATTATATTTCCTTCAATGCAAGTTACAAAGAGACACTCTATCTAATGTTCAGAAGACAAGCGGCTGTTCTGATAACAATGACATTTATTTATTTTCTTACTCCAGTCTTTGTGTTTTGACATCTTTTCCCTTATGATGGATAATGATTCCCTTTCAGGAATTAAAAAAAAACCAAAAAACTTCTAAAGATGCTTTTTGTTTGCTTGAATATGACCACATTTTTGAATTTAGAATTTGCATTTGTAATTTATTTTGTGTTTTTTGAAAAGAATATATATTTTTTAATAATAATATTTAAGATTCTGTTAGAATTCCCTGAAATTCCTTTTTTTTTAATGAAAATGAATAGAATTTTTTTCCCTATCTTACAGGTAGTTTTCTTGTAATGCATGAGGAAATGCTGGTCTGGAATAGATTTGGGGGGGGAACTGCTCTCTTGATGCACTCAAACCTATTGATGTTTCAAAAGGCAACCACTTTCCTTATTGTTCCCTCAAAGGAGCCTCTCTTCCATGTCCCATGGTTTACATCTACCTAGGATTTTGAAAATTAATTAGTCTGCAAAATGCCTTCTGGGAAATTGGATAATATCATGATGTCAAGAAAGAGGGATTCAATAGTTCAATTCCCTAGCCTGCATGAGAGTTGCAATCATTTTACTCTCACGCCATAAAAGAACTGGCAGCAGGGCAGTAAAAGAAGCAAATGCATCCTCTAAAGGAAACTTATTCTATAACTAACCACGACAGGATTCACATTCTAAATCATTATATTAAAATACCTTCTTAAAAGAAAACACCCTCTACAAAATAAATGAAGAAATTACAAATTCAAATCCATATTTCATACTGTGAAAACAGGAACTCAACAGATGCATATTTTATGAATACAGCAATAAAAGTACAGCCAGTTTTCCATATTCATGAAATGTGTTGCTGAAAATATTCATCATATTCATCTTCAGGAAAATGTAAATTTTCCCTATCACATTGTGTAACATCGTATAAAGGGAGAAAAGTAAAGGCTTTTCTTTACTTGACAGTCTGTTCATCCACCCTTATCTGGACAATCCAGCCTTTTTTCCTCTTCATCTGACTATATTAGGCTATTTCACCCTTCCAGTCTATTCTCAGCTTTATGTATGCAACTACTGACTGGCAGCAGTAGTGTTTCCAGCAGACTCTGTGGAGTTATTTGAAACATTTAATGACAGTAAACTACTCGTAAGTAAGTTTTACCTAATAATTGACCTCAAGGGTATGGTTAAACATTTTTTTGACTTTGCCTTGGGACTGCTAGCTGCCCAGCACATTCAATTATTGCCTCTAATCGGTGGTTAACTATTAATATGTTAAAGGATTTGACACTTTTAAAGGAAAGTGATTGAAGAAATTGCTGTTTTTAATGTGGCAGCTCTCACAGCCACACAGGGCACTTCTCCTCTGTGGTACTTCAACTAGTGAGCAGCGACTGCCTGCATGTGGAGAGGCAAGTGCATCACTCTAAGGAGCCAAATCCTCATTTCTGGATGCTGCTCCCATGTTGAACTGATATGGTAGCCTCTCAAGGCCACGTCATGCCACCTGAATGCACAAAGAGAGGTATTTCTGCAAATCTACTCTCTCTGTGGAATTGTAATCCTCTTCCTTTTGAAACATCAGCCATGATAAGAAATAAATTCCAAAGAAAGATACTATATTGGAAAAAAGACCTGCTTTTATGGAGCTTTGTCCATTTTACCATGGATTTCAGGAACACTTGGGAGTCTTCTAAGAATTCAGCTTTTTAAATGCTCTCCCACACATGCTACAAGTCAGCTATAAATTGCTAATTAGAAAAAAATCCTTTACCATCTGAATATGCCATAGATTGCTATGAGCTTTTCTCTGAAAAACCTGGTACCAGGAACTGTCACAGACAGAATTCTACAATGAATAACCACTGACCTCAGTCAAGATTGGCAACTGCTACATTACAGTTCAGGTACGTCTTAGCCTGGTGCTCAGAGGTCTCCACTACAGTTCCTATGTTCAGACAAAAGGCCCACTTCATCATAGCAAAGGAATATTCTTTAATTTGGTGAACAACTAAATGCTGTACATTGTGGAAACCCCATTCTTATTTCCCTTAAGAGTTGCACAAATTAAATTGTGCACAAATTAAATTGTGCACAAATTAAATTGTGAGTCAAAATCAGAGGAGCCCACAAGAAGGCAGATATTGTGATGGGAGTCTGTAATAGACCACCCAGCCAAGAAGAAGCAGCTGATGAGCTCTTCTGTAAACAACTGGGAGTAGTCTCAAGATCGCTATCTCTTGTCCTTGTGGGAGACTTCAGTCTTCCAGATGTCTGATGGAAGTACAATACAGCAGAAAGGAAGCAGTACAGGAGGTTCCTGGAGTGCGTGAAGACAACTTCCTCACACAACTGGTGAGTGAGCTGACAAGGGAAGTTGCCCTCCTGGACCTGCTGTTTGTGAACAGAGAAGGACTTGTGGGGGATATGGTGGCAGTTGGAGGACGCCTAGGACAAAACAATCATGAGACGGTAGGTTTTTCAGTTCTAGGTGAGGTGACGAGGAGGATTAGCAGAACAGTCACATTAAACTTTCAGAGAGCAGACTTTCGACTATTCAGAAGGCTGGTTGGCAAAGTCCCATGGGAGACAGTCCTTAAGGGCAAGGGAGCCCATGAACGCTGGCTGCTCTTCAAAAAGGAAATTCTAGCAGCTCAGGAGAAAGCCGTCCCCATGTTCCAGAAAAAGAACCGGCAGGGAAAAAAACCAGCTTGGTTGAGCAGGGAGATCTTGAGGGACATCAAAAAGAAGAGGAATGTCTATGAGCTTTAGAAGAAGGGACAGGCGTCTTGGGTGGACTACAGGGAGTGAGATTGTGCAGAGAAAAAATCAGGAGGGCTAAGGCCCAACTAGAGCTCGGATTGGCCAAGTCAGTGAAAGTTAACAAAAAAATCTTTCTATAAATACATTAACAATAAAAGGAGGACCAGAGAGAATATTCAGTCCCTACTGGACGCAAATGGAAGAACTGTGACAATGGATGAGGACAAGGCTGAGGTACTTAATGCCTTCTTTGCCTCAGTCTTTAGTTGTAAAGAAAGTTGTTCCCTCAGTGTACATCCCCAGGAGTTAGACAAGCAGAACAAAGCTCCCATGATCCAAGGGAAGGTGGTCAGAGACTTGCTTGCCCAGCCAGACACCCATTAGTGCATGGGGCCAGATGGGATCCATCCAAAAGTACTGAGGCAGTTGGCGGATGTGCTGGCCAAACCCCTTTCCATCATCTTCCAGCAGTCCTGGAAGACTGAAGTCCACTGGACTGGAGGCTGGCTGATGATGTGCCCATCTACAAGAAGGGTCACAGGGAGTACCAAGGAAACTACAGGCCTGTCAGTCTGACCTCAGTGCTGGGAAAAGTCATGGAACAGGTGATCCTGAGTGCTATCATGAAGCACATGCAAGAGAACAAGGTGATCAGGCCCAGTCAACACAGGTTCACAAAAGGCAGGTCTTGCCAGACTAACCTGATCGCCTTCTATGACAAAGTGACTCGGCTGCTGGATGAGGGAAAGGCTGTGGATGTATCTTCCTGGACTTCAGTAAAGCCTTTGACACAGTTTCTCACAGCATTCTGCTTGAGAAACTGTCAGCCTCTGGCCTGGACAGGCGCACACTCTCCTGGGTGGAAAACTGGTTGGATGGCCGGGCTCAGAGAGTGGTGGGAAATGGTGTGAAATCCAGCTGGAGGCCAGTGACAAGTGGGGCTCCCCAGGGCTCAGTGCTGGGTCCAGCCCTGTTCAATGTCTTTATCAATGACCTGGATGAAGGCATTGAGTGCACACTTATCCCCAAAAGCTTTGCATTTTCTTTTGCTGCTTTGTTTTGTTTTCAGCAGCACTGCTACTGAAGCTGTAGTCAGAGCCTTAATTAATTGTGTTTCTCTACCCCTTACTTGATTCACAGTAATAACATGCAAAATGGAAATACCGCTGTATCAGCCAGAGGTCTTCTAATACGATCACAAGTCTGTCAGATGCAGAAATGTGCTGTTCCCATTCAACCTTCCAATTTCTAAATCCCCTACATGAGCCTTGGTGGCACATCTAGCTGCCATCCATCCAACAACAATCTTCAAAGACAGAAAGGTGTTGATTCAAAGTAGACCAGGAGAAGACTCTTAACCCCTATGTGTTACTGCTGTAGTCAAAAACCTTACCATTCATGGCACTCTCAAGTGATGCAAATCAGCCGATGATGAAATGTATTTAGAATATAAATTTCCCCTTTCTAAATCTTCACAAGTGCTCCACAGGAGAAACACCTCAGTTCTGCACAAAGATCACTATTTGCACTAGTAATCTTGTTGATCAATTGCACTATTAATTCTTTGGATAATGGAAGCTGTTACTCATTCGAACCTCTGAGAAAGGTACCAAGTCAATTTGACTCCTGCGAAGTACTCATTGTGTTAAAGTTCTTTCTATTAGGCATCAAAGCAGAAGACAATTCATAAAATCGGATTTGACCACTAAAAAAAATACTTCCATTCTAAATATAACTGTAGTCAAAAATGCACTAGCTCAATAGCATGGCTATCCAATCAAAAAAAAAGACCAAAACAAAGAAACAAACACCACCACCACCCCACACAAAAATCCAGTAAAAAAACAAACCTCAGAAGAATCTTCCTTAGAAAGACGAGAAAAAAAGAACTGAGTTACCTGTTACACGTGAGCAACAAATTACAGTTGAGAGAAACTGAGTTCATCTTCATTTGGAAGCAAAGATTAGTAACTACTGTAACTATATATGCTGCTATGTTTATGAGTACTATAATTACAATATTTCACAGCATTTTTTACTCTTTCTCTTACTCAAGTTATTTCACCAAAGAATTTAATTTTCAAGTCCCTCTAGTAGAGCAGAGTGTTGTGTACATAAGACAGTACTCAAATGTAACAATAGTGCCTTTAGATGCCCTTTTTGTACTAAACTTTGCTTTAATAGAGTTGGGAATTTTATCATGGTCTATTCTTATTCTGTCATTGTTTATTCATCTGACAGTATTTATAAGGATCTGACTTGGATATCAGAAAAGATTGTTTCAAGATTATAGCACAAGTTAGTAGTTAACTTATTCAAAATAGAAAAGTATTTTATGAAAGATTAAGTGTATGTGGACACTGAATGTATCCTATTTTTCTGAATCTTATTTAGAATGTAAATACATACTACAAATATTTCAGGAAATTAATCATCATCATGGTGTCTCTAACATAGCAGTTTCTACAAGCTTCTACATACAAACCAGAATCAATATATACTACAGAAACTAATCCAGTTCTATTTATTATATACTTCCCAATTCTCAGAAGAATCATGCTCAGTTTTTAACTGAGCCTAATTTTAACTTGTTTATTGTGTTGGAACATATTGATTCCAAAACTTCTGACGAGTCCAGAGAAGAGCAACAAAGCTGGTGAGGGGGCTGGAGAGCAGGTCTTACGAGGAGCGGCTGAGAGAGCTGGGGTTGATTAGCCTGGAGAAGAGGAGGCTGAGGGGAGACCTCATTGCTCTCTACAACTACCTGAAAGGACGTTGTAGAGAGGAGGGTGATGGCCTCTTCTCCCAAGTGACAGGGGACAGGACAAGAGGGAATGGCCTCAAGCTCCGCCAGGGTAGATTTAGGCTGGACATTAGGAAAAAATTTTTCACAGAAAGGGTCATTGGGCACTGGAACAGGCTGCCCAGGGAGGTGGTTGAGTCACTTTCCCTGGAGGTGTTTAAGGCACGGGTGGACGAGGTGCTGAGGGGCATGGTTTAGTGTTTGATAGGAATGGTTGGACTCGATGATCCAGGGGGTCTCTTCCAACCTGGTTATTCTATGATTCTATAATTCTAAACTGTGAATTCCACTAGAAATAGCCATTAGTCTAGATAGTAAATTAATGTCTTGACAATGGCATCAAGTACTCATCAGAGTAAAATGTAGGTGTAGATGAATTTCAGAATCTTCCAACATGGCCACAAGTCACTTGAAACAGGCAGCGATCCTAACTCCTACAACTAAGGGTGGACCAACCTCTCCCACGCCAGCATGAGGACCTCAACTTACACTGTTAGAATGCTTTTCTCAATAATAAGGAACATAACAGAACTAAGTCTCTTTCTAACTCAGGCAATAAATTTTAAAAAAGATGGAAAAATAGATTGGAGGAGGAGAGAAGAGAAGAAAAGTAATTTGCCTTAGCAATGTTCTGAATTCCAATACAGAACAGTCTGAGCAGTACCAGCTCCTCAGCACTTGCATGCGATGATGGTGTGGGACACTGACACAGCCTGATAAACTCTGAATTTTGTTCTGCAGTCTGAAGCTCCCTTGCCAAGTTCTCCATCAGTGAAAGGGTTTGGGGTTTTTGTTTTGTTTTTAACCCTTCCTTATTCAGCAGAAGTATGTGTTTCTGATCTTTCAGTTGGAGTCAACTGGATTTAAGCACACGTTAAAACATAATCCCATGCTTCCTAGGAAATAGGTCTTGAAATCAGGATGAGATACAACACTTACTCCTATGTTGTCAGTTTTCTTGAGAAGGCGAGGTATGTTTGCACTGCATTTGCAGAGTCTACAGCATGTGCTGGACCTCCCACCCCTTGGACATTGAACAGTGAAGCTTTATAACCACAAAGAACAATTTTGCTTGTCCATTGACCATGTAATATGGTATACTGCCTTAGTTTATTCTATGTGATTACAACATACAGTATTTATTAAAACCATAAATGGTTTAATCCACTTTGCAGTGTGGCTAATATCTTGTTTTGTCCTGCACGTTCCTATTGGCACTATTGTCACCTTCTCTTTCTTTGAGTAAAGGACGGGATTTTCTTCTTTAGCTGGAAATTGATGTCAGTATAACGCATTACCTGCAGCACACATGCTTAATACTGTAATTCTGGTAAGTCATTTCTGTATCTTGCACATTTCAACGGAAAAAAAAAAAACAACCAAGTTTTAATACCACAACTGAAATAGATAGGGAAAAATCACATCACATTCTCCTATTACAAGACAAGAAGAAAACCAGCACCACTTATTTGTGTCTAAATGATGTCCCGTCAGTCCCTGGTGGTTTTCTGTTCACAGCAGGTACTACGCATTATGCATCCAGTTCGAAGCATCTGTCAATACCTCAGGCTGCAACGAAGCAGATGCAGTTTATTGGCGAGCCCTGGCTGGAAGTGTTCTCTAGGGAAGTTCAGATATTACAGGCTTGTGTTAAAAATGCTGCTGGAACAAATACATTTTTCCTTGGCTGCAATATTAAAAAAGTGATGCCTGACCAGTAATTAAAGAAGCTGCCAGATTACACAAAATGTGTTGGGCTAGTTAATGTATGCAGATGTCACTACAGAGAGTGCTCTCGTAAACAAAACAGGAAACAAAGCCCTAGCTCAACAAATTAACCTTTATAGGTTAAGTAGAATGTGAACGATGAGCAGGGGAAGGATGTTTGTGCGTTGGTTTTGGTTTTGGTTTTTAAATTAAGTCATACAATGATCTTAATAGTTTCAACAAACAGATAAAACATGAAAATTCCACTAGGGTTTCTCACCCCGAGTTGTTCCATGGCCACTGTATACCAGCCATTATCCCCATTTCTGTATTTGAGGACTGTACACTCTCACTGTAAAACTGTTTATTGTGCTTGCTGCTGTACAAAGACACTGTTACTACCTTGTATCTGTCAATATTTTAATTACACGGCACGTTATGAGAAAAGTTCTGAAAACGTAGACTATCAGCTCTGTCTTTGCACAACACACCCACCAGGACATTCTCTGGACATCAGCAGTGCTCCTAGCATGCCTTCTGGATATAAAATAAAATAAAATAAAATAAAATAAAATAAAATAAAATAAAATAAAATAAAATAAAATAAAATACAATACTATTACTACATCTGGACAGGCAGCCAACCTTCTATCTTGGATGAATGACTCATAGAAAATTGGACTGATCTTTAATACTGTAGCAAGAATGAACAAGGTAACTTAGGGTAGGATATGAAGGAACTTTTGTTTTCCTACAAATAAATCCAGGATCTAGCATACAAAAGAATATGGATTAATGCTTGTCAATTTTTTTAGCTGGAAAGTTTGCAAGTGTTTCTGCGTATATGTTAATACTAGGGTTTCTTCAAAACTTTGCTAGGCTATTTGCCCTCCACATCCTTAAGCTGTTAATTCTTCAGGTTAATTGCAGACTGTATCTACAAATGCTCGGTAAACAGTCATATGAAAGAAATATTAAGTCTGACATAAACCATTCCTAGGTGCTTTTTGAGGAAACAGACTTTTGAATCAATATATCATTAGCATCTGCCTTGTCAGTTCTTCTTAGTTCATGCATTATTTACCTGCTAAGCTATCGTGACAGCAGTGGTGCAATGATCCTCTGTTTTGAACCTCCAGCTGCCATCTATGCAAAATAGGTCAAATGCCAAAGAGATATGAAATATTCATGCCTTCTCTTTTTATTCTGTAACTGACAACAACCTAATGTGTAGGTGACTCTAACAGCTCAGTATTTTGGTCATTCATTTTCCACACAAAATATCAAGGTATGAAAGGCAGCATTATTTTCCTGACAATGTCTCTTGATATAGGGGTTAGTCTTTAATTTATGAATTAATTTCATTTCATCTAATTTAATCTCACTATTCTTGTCATTAATGTAAGTAATTAGTCTTTAATTTATTTACTTCTCTGAACAAGTCAGCCTTCGGCTTTTAGACAAAAAGTCGCAACTTTTGCCTGTAACCTGACTACCAGATAAAAGTTTCAAAAAAATCTGAGATGTACAGATTTCATCCCAATGAATAGTAGTTTCATCTGTTTTAGTATCTGCCTTATCAGTAAAATCTTATGGCACATGGAACAATCAAAAGCTGACTTCCCTCAAACTTTGTCAGCATTTTATCCTCAAATATATTCATGCTTTCTCCCTGGTAAAATGCTTCAACATATCAAACAGAGCTTCAGTGAAACAGAGGAGGGTGACAGATGTCTGTGAAGTTGCTCATGCTTGTACTATGAAAGCAGCTTTATATTTTACCACATCCCCCTCATCTGGAAATAAATACTTTAGATTATATATTACAAAATTTTACTCCATAGGAATGAAAAATTTAAATGCAACTTTTGCAATTAAAATTTAGATGATGACATGCTTTATCTCACTGTCAGTGAAAGTAACCTAGTATTTTCAAACAAAAGTCTTATTTGAAACAGAGTAATCCACAGTTCACATTTAGTCTCCATTGTTTCCCAGGTTTTGGAATCAACAGAATAACAGACTTGTAATATTCTCATGTTTATTCTTTATACTAAATTGTAAAAACTCTCAACAGGCACCACGCACTGTTCTGAATTTAGTCAAGTGTTTTGGGGACACTGCTAGAGTGTTTTCTTACTCTAGAAAAGTCACACATTTCCCTACTTGAACACAGACATAATAGAGTAAAATGTAAAAGAAAAACATATCTCGCATAAAGTGAGTTTCAATTTACAAATGCATTATCTGATATTTTTATAGAAACATGGAAAGATTTTTTAGTATCTTAAAAGCAGAAAAGGATCATGTAATTACCAGTTACTATGAACCTCAATGCCAGAAGTGTCAGACAGATTTATTGAAACACTCTGATTCATTTAGCCCCAAATGTCCCATTTTGAACTGTCATACAAATTTTCCCAATTTCCTCTCAGTAAGTGTTGGCACAAAATGCTCTTAAAGAGGTTTGAAGGTTTAAGAATGTAAAACATAAGCCTGTAAAGAAATATTCTGCTTGGAAATACTTTGTAAACCATACCTTCTTTTTTTTTTCCTCTAAGCTAAAGACATTTTTAAGAGAAATGTAACGGTCTTTGACCAGATAAGAGTATGTTCTACTTGATGATCTTAGAAGTCTTTTCCAACCTTAATGATTCCACAATTCTGTGACTTACTTAAACTGCTTTGGTTCATTATTCTGCAAATAGTCTCACTGAAGGACTTGACACTCAAGGTTATGGCCAACAACCCCTGTTACTTCTATGCCTAACCAACTCAGAAAAACTCAGGTAGAAACTGTGACCCTGAGGCTTGAGTCCTTTCTTGCTCCACCAATAAACTAATTTTCTGAAACTCTTTCACAGTACTATATTGCTTTGCTGTTGCATGAGCCAAGCTCTGCAGACAGTCACATCCAAAAGGGATTAAGGGGTCACGACAGTCCTTTCCTCCTCATATTCGTGTATGGTAAGAAAATGTCATCAAAACCTTGAGAAACTGATGAGAGGATTTTTACACTTCCTTGGACCTCAACCTGACAAAAGCACTTCTGTTAGAGAGAAGCAAAGTGAATCATAGAATCATTTAATCTAGGAAAGACCTTTAAGATCATAGAATTGTAACACTGAGAAACTCATTAGGACAAAAGGTAAGAATAAAATTTCAGCAGTAAACATTGAAGTACTGAGGTAATAAGAGAAAGCTCAGGAAGGCTAGATAAGTCGATAGATATAATTCAGCACTGCAGACTAAAAAGTTGGAAAGGTTTAAAAAACTGAGTGACCAAGGTGAAGTAGGGGAGAAGGAAGGTTTGCAACATTCAGTATATATCTCTCTGGGGCAAAAGTCAGTGATTTATTTCTCAATCAATACCATCCAAAATACAGAAAGTAAACAAATAAAATTTAATTATTCTAAATCTGATTTCAGTCAATAAAATGACTGCAGCTCTCTACAGAAATCTAATACTGCAGATCCAAGTCACATAACAATTAGAATGCAACAGAAAATAAAATCCATCTCTTAACATACATGCTGCATCTTCATTTGTATCAGCAGGCATTTTGGAAAAGTGCATGAGGCAGAGTCCTGATAACAAATTCACACAGGAAGTTTAAACATTCAGTAGTAAAAAGGCTGTTGAGTACATTTAAACTTAGTGAAATTCCTTGTGTATATCCTACTATGGCTCCAGTGATTTCACTTAGGAGTTTATAGAGTTTGACATTCACTGTAGTCAACAGAGCCGAACCATTAGGTATCGTCTGCAGATCTTGTCCTGTATGCCTACAAATAAGGATTAGACTTTGCCTCTGGTTCTGTACTGCTGAAACTATTAACTTCTTCAGACTCCATTGATTTACACTGGTGGACCTAAAATCACAATCAGATTAATGTTGCCTTGTAGTAAATACGGTTGCTCAAAAAGCAAGTCTTTTCAGGAAAGTATTAGAAAGAAAACTTGAAAAAAAAACTGGAGAAAGGTTGAATCTCTTAACCTTTTATAATCCCTAGAGCAAGTCTTGGTATCCCCAAGTGAAATATCTCATTAAATCTCCTTTCCAGCTGGCTGTAAAAACAAACTCCAGAATCCTTCCAACATAACCCCTTCCATGGTTTGGGACATCCTCATTTTCATGCCTTAACCTCCTTTGACAAGATGCAGTGAGGTGCAGCCTCCAGAGAAGGAGACTCCTCCTTTGGGTCAGCTGACCGGGCTCAAGGGGAGAGATGCTCAAAGTGAGTGCCGCTAAATGGCACAAGTAGAAAACTGAATATTGAATAGGTGGAAAAAACCAAACAAACAGACAACAAAACAGTAAACTGGTACTGTTTCTATACTTTCTGACTTTTTCCTTCAGAAAAGCTTTAGAGAAGGACCTTTGCATTAATGGAACTTTTGAAAGAACATTTGTTTCAACACGCTTTAGTCTGAAAATCCCTATCTAAAACCTGTATCCTTGTCAGGCAACAGATATGGCAGCAAGGAAACATTTGTAGTGACTAGCAGGTTTTAAGACTGCTTTTGCTTTTTTTGCAACACAGAGGAAGCTATAATTCAATTTTTTATTTATAATTTTCAATTAATTTTCAATAGAAACATAAAACTGAGCCTACTTGATCCCAGACCTCCACACAATATTACACATCGATCTGAAACTGTCTCCATATCAGATCAATTTGTCATCCATCATGTTGTTACTATTTAGTTATCCACAAGGCCATCTGCTCCGCTCACTGCTCTGTTACCTCAGCATGACAAAACTAACTAAGATTTACAATGACAAATGAGACCAAATTCTACACCAGAAATAGTCAACTTGAAATTCAGATTTCCTAGTGGACACAGCAGATATTAAAAGTTTTCTGGTTCCATCAACATTGTGTTCAATTGAAGGTGTTTACAAAATGCAGGTATCCCATGAGGGTAACCTGGCAGACAGACATCTCTACCATACCAGCGTCAACAAGCACCACTCACCCAAAACTCAGTTCTTTGGCTCCTGCTGGAAAAAAATAACTTTCTTGTCCTATTTCATTTTCTAAAATGACTAGTTCTACTGATATGATTAGCATTACTTGTATGCTTAAACAACCTCAGTTTGCTGGACCAGCATTGAACATCCAAAACAGTACTAAGCCCAGAAGTTACATCTCAACTAATACAAAATACTAAGCAGAGTCACGTGCTCACATACAAATTTCTTTATCTTCCATTTATATTTTTTAATTCATGTCCATTTATTTTCTACTTATATTTTTTCATTTGAAGCACATTTCTTAGCTAATAGGTGTTTGCAAATTCAATCTAATTCCATGACTTTAATCCTCATATTGTAAATAATCACCAGTTATACAATATTCTTCCCCATACAATGTCACTTAGCCAAGTAAGAGCAACAAAGAGCATTATGTGACTTAAGTTATTAAACACAAAGCAAGTTCTCCTGCCTGCCAGTTTCCAAACTACTCACATACAATAATACATGGTTTTATGCATATATTTAGTAAATACTTTCTCAGGGGTATTTGTTCTTCAACATACTTATGAATAGAAATAGTTATTTACATACGTGAAATGAATAATTCAGTAACCACACTCAACAAACAAATTGGGTTTGCTTAACTTCTATGAATCACAATTCTCAACTAACTAAAGGCCAAAGACAGAAATCTAAATCTTGTTAAAATGCATTTCAAGAAATTATGCCAAGCTGAAGAGCAACCCAAGTTAGAAAATTTAATATGAGAAGCAGATTCATCACGTAAACATAACCAAGCACAATGATAGTCAGGTACTAAACAACACAGACTCTGCACCTGGTGGCCAGTCACTCACAAAGGTAACCAGATGTGAACGTGTATTTGCCTATGCCTTTCTCCATATATACATTTAAAAATTTTGCAAAGATAAGCACACAAATATTGGGAAAGAGCAGAACTGAGGCTGCCCAGTTAATGTCATTTCAGTCTTCCTGGGACAATTCAGTCTATTATTTAAATGCTTATAGTTTCAAAAGTCTCTTATCAAACCAATAAGATAGAACAGGTAGAAATAATTATTTATTTCAGTTTCAGTATCTAACATATGGGTTTGTACCATACTGACAACAAACTATTTAGATATTGTATTCCCGTAGAATTCTTTTGTGCTGGTTTACGGATTTAATACATCTGATATAATATCTGATACAGCAAAATTACAACATTTCCCCTATTCTTCAGTTATATTGGATTGAATTCTTGGGGAAAATATAGCTATATTATTATTTTTATTTATATGCTACATATATTACACTATTTTAATATATAAAATATTACTTATATCTTTATTATAGATAGCGCATTTTTTGTTCTACTGAATTTTCTTCCATAGTACATGCTGGGATAGGCATAGAAAATCACAAGTGTCATGACAAAAATAAGCCGCATACTTCTATTGCAGACTAATGAGGATGAACTAATAAAGGAGAGCAAGCAGTAGGCATTATCTAGTTATTAATTTCTGGAAGCTTTCTTCTCTCTCGCTGAATCAGTGCCAGGTGTAAACTTTGACTTCAACCTGCCAAGATTCTATCACATCTTTAATATAATCTTAATTTCTTTCACATGAATTTTTATTTGTTCTTGGACATGGAGATATGGATGCTGAAGAAGAAAACAACTAGTTGTTAATGAAGCAAACGTAGTACAGGTACACTAATACTTAAAAAAGTTAGTAATGCAGTTATTTTAAAATATATACTCCCACATATGGATTGGGATGGAGTAACAAATAAATTATAAAACATTATAAAGTAACTTTTTTTCTTACTATATTAACTTCAAAATGTTCAGCTTCACAACATTGCCCTTGGACTTCATATTCTGATGAATTATTTAAGCAATGAAATTTTCCTTAACTCTAAAAGTCATTAATATATTATCTCATTATTTAATCATTTTTCAAAATACAATCAGCCATAATATGTCTCATTATATCACAATCAGAAGAGTAAATGATAATAAAAAAAAGGGAAAATCAAATTTGAGTTCAAAGCTTCGTTGATTTTCTTAATTGCTCATAATTTGAGATGTCTGTGCAGCTGTTCTCCCAATAATAGGGAAGAGTAATTTTTTTTTAAAACAAAAAAGTCTGCACAAAATTTAAAAAAAACCCCTGAAATACTTTGGCTGAGCACTGTAATTATACTTGGATCAGAATATTGCAGGCACAATTTTCTGATTTGATACAATAATAAGGGACAAAGCAACACGCAGAAATATATGCAGAAGAGGAAATATTTCAGCAAGGCACTGCTTAATTTATGTCTCCTATCAAACTAGATCTCAACATTGATGTGGCTCATTGGGAATTAAATGAATTTATCTAAGTGCTAAAAGATTAACACCTTCCTTAATCCATTATCACCTGATGATGGACTAGGGACCTCACTGACAGAACAATGCTCAAAAGGGTTATCACTTAAAAAAAAAAAAAAGTTAAATACTTTATTTATCCATATCTTTATATCACAATCTTAATTTCTGGGTTTAAGGAAGACTAGAACAGATATCTGCCCAAGTTCCCTTCTACTTTAAATTATTCTATGTTTCTAACAAAGGCAAAGATGTATGTGAATAACATATATTTAACATACTGTACTAATATTTTAATACAATTCTAAATATCTAAAGCTTTTGACTATGCTCAAAGCTGAAAAATATTTAATATGTAAATTTATTGTTTTCTTTCCATCTGTCAGACACTGGATTTGTCTTAAATGTGTGTCGTACAAAAACAATAACATATTCTCTCTGGGATATATAAAATAGTAACATTTGTCAAATTTACATAAACATTAAAGCCTGTGTAACCTCAAGGCCAAGAAATCCTTCCTTCAGTGAGCTTGCAAGTAGGTCACTAGTCCTAATCAATATTGGTGCATGAAACCTTCCACAGAAGTAAGACCATGCAATGGAAAACACAGGGCAACCTGTTCTCAGATTGTCATGCTTCTTTCTTCTGAACATTCCTCTTTCCACAAAGAGTGATGTTAAGGTAAAAAAAAATAAAAACAGAGGAAGAAAACATGTAAAGAAAGATAGAATAAATTTTACAAACCACTTTCAAATCTATACTTCCTTTATATAAAATCAATAAGAATTTCTACACATTTACTTGGTAGAGCAAAAATTATTTGGATTCTTACAACAACAGTTCATCTGATGGCTAAATGAAAATAATAGAGCTTAAGGTAAAAAAAAACCCAACATAACTTATGGCAATTTATTCAACATCATTTATTTCAAATAAGGGTAATACCATTATCCTCCAGTACTCCAGGTTAAATCCTATAGAGAGCAGCAGTATTTTTTCTTCTTTAGTTCTATGAACCTTTCTGTTACAGTGATGTTACACAGCAAATTCTACAGCATACTGCATCAAGCCCTGACAGCAATAGCTTCTGATATGCCTATTAGTATCTCCTACACTATTTTCAAGTGCAACAACTGACACCAAAATCTTCTGTGTTCAGTACTCTGTCAACTTCCACAGTTCCATTTTTTTTCACAAAGTTACACCAGGATAGGGAACACCGGAGCAGAAAAGACGATACGCATGCAGATGGCTTGACACACAAATGTTGTAATTAGTCAGCTACTGAAATCTAGACCTCAGCAATGCAGAGGAGAATAATTATGAATGTGAAATAAAGACAGTGTTTAAGTACTACAGGAATGTGGGGCATGGTTTATGATGCACAAAAGACCAAATTCAGAAACTAGAGGGGGAAATTAGCCAACATAATTAATGGCATTGTTCCAGAACTCAAGAAGTATGGAGATTAAACGTATTTCAGCATAAGAACGGTTTTATCCACCATATAGCTTTCCCATGCATATTTTCATTTTTATATATAGATTAATAATTTAACTGGCAGTGTACCAGCTTCGGAAAAAAAAGTAAATAGAATAGTCACACTAACAGCAAGTTTTAACTTAAAATTATTCCTTTGGATAACCATTTCCCAGTAACATCAGACAGCAGAGAAAATGGCAATATTCTGTAAGGAAGGAAGACACTTTTTCTATAGGAGAGTTCCATGTATTCTTTTAATTTCACAAATATGTACGTAGGAAATCTTATGCTGGAGGAATTAGTTAAGAAATTAGCAAACTAAGCTTTCCTTCCTGTATTTTATTTTTATGCCTTAAAAAAAAAATCATCATGAACAATCCATCTACAGGATCAGGTGACAACAAAAGAGCACAATCCATTGTTTCAAACCCTCCCCTTGATAAGATACTACCAAGGGCTACATTTTTCATTCTTCAGGATACATGATTGAGTAAGAAGACAGAATAAGCATCAGTACCTGCATAGCCACTCTAACGTAGAGCACCTCTGCTTTCGCAACTTTACTGTCTAGTTTATTTTTCTATTTCCATTAGTACAAGACAAGAATATCATGAAACACTTCTCTCTGAACAACTACTCTTCCTGGAGATGTAAAACTTGGTGACCAGTCGGCACTGATTATCATTGAAACTGCAAGGCAACTCCAAGAAGAACTTGAGTAAGATCAAATATAACCTCGTACAAAACAAGTATTTTGACTGGTAGTCAGAAATTTCAGATTTAAGTCTGTGGTTAGCAATATATTTTATGAATTGAGAATCCTTCTTTTAATAAAGGTTCTTCCATTTAGGAATCAGAAAACTGATTTTCAGTACTCCTGCATAAAGACATTGAGAAAATGTTCTAATATTGACATTTGTGTTATGAGATACTTCATGTTACTATATTAACAACAATGGCTTTAATAAATTTATAGGAATGCCATACTTAATTTTCCTAAGGCATCTCTTTAACAACAAAAATACATTATCAGAGGAATGAAAACTAACACCAACTTCTGCCTTTACCACATCATGCAAGCTCCTGGTTCTTCAGTTTGCCCACTAAAAGGCAAGCTTGAGTCTCAGTAATGTTCATGCAGTGATTATGAAGATATCAGGGACAAGGAGTGTGTGATTACTGGGGGGCGGGAGGGGAAGTCCAAAAACAGAACTTGTCACAGATTACTGAGAGCACTAAAAGTTTATATCACTGTAGAACAGATTAGACATATTCATGGGGAAAAAAAATCCACCAACAGTTAATAACAATGCAATTTAATTTATGCAGTTTAATGCAATTAAAACCATCTGTGACTGGGGAAATTCCTGGATTGCAAACTGCAGGAAGTGAGGACAGCATTTTGAGGAAGTACCAACATGTCTGCCCTGGTTTTATCCCCTCTCTTAGATATCTGCTTTTGACCATGTTGGAGAGAGGCTGCTGAAGGACAGGCTGTGGGGCTGCTCCAGGGTGCCTTTCTTGTACTGAGAGAAGCAAACAGGCATATTCTGGATATCTGTCCTTCAGTGGAGTAGAATGTAGTAAACTCATTCTGACAAAAAAATGAAGTGTGCTTTTGCATGTGTCTTCATGGCATCAAAACCTTCCCCATGCACAAACCTCCACTCACCAAGAAAACAGATAAAAATAATCCCATTTTTTTATAAGACTAATAAATGATTTATCAATAGAAGACTGAGGCCACTTTTTAACATTAAATTTACGTGATGCCTACAATAAAAATACGATAGGAATGGTTTGACTTGATGTCTTTTCCAACCTAGTGATTCTATGATCTCAAATGCAAAGTAAAATCTGTTTATATTATTTGGACAATTTCCTATCCAAAACATGATTTAGAAGACATTATAAATGCAATATTTCTGACTCATGTCATTAAAATATAAAACCTTTCACTCCTAGATTTTCACCAATTTCCCAGGAAAAGGCTTATTTTTAGACACACTGAGACCTTGTTTTGCAACTTGACTGATAATTTAGATTTACTCGAGAGAGAATTTATAATGAAGGCCAAATACCTCCTATTACATGAAAGACAAATTCTTTCCAGAGCTGAGCAAGCATTCCATGGCCATAGCTTACACATACCGAAAACCATGTGTATCATAAATATGTAGATGAAATCCAAAATTTAGAATATCATGCCAATTTATTTAAAAGTAACTACTGGTTTGGGATACATGTCTGGCACGTGGCTAACACCCCTTTTCATCAAGTGCAAGGACTTAATATGCTTAGTATTATTCTATCTTTCTTTTCAAGTTGGAAGCAAATAAAACAATAAAAATACACTTTCTGGAGAGTTTCTTCTTCCTAGCTTTTTTTTCCATAATATACTTTTGGATCAAAATACTGTTTTCAGAAACTTTTTTCCCAGACAGGCTTATACCTTGAAACACATATCTGCACCTAAAAAAAAAAATCAAAGCACAGAGGAAGAAATTACTCTCACTTTGGAAGACAAAAGTTAGAGTAAGAGTCATCTCTCACCAGCAGAGAGGCATGACCTCAAACCAGAGTAACTCCCAACCTGGCTGTCTCAAAGCGTTATCATATGTCAATCTTTACAGGGTCAGTGGCTGGCAATAACATCCTAAGACTTCTCTAGCTTCCTAACTGTCTCTGACACTTATGAATAAATATCTCCTTGTCTAACCTTGCCAGGTTTATTAAATATGTGGGTTGCAGGAGAATGTATTAGAGGCTCTGAAGTCTCAGGTCTAAACACAAAATGAAAACATCCCACATGAGCTAAGTATAGTTCATTAATGATATGACTGGCTAGCTGTAATCGGATTTGCTCCTTGCAATATGCTCACAATAAAATCATCAGTTCTTATAATAATTTATTAGCCACTCTCAAGAATCCAGTTTTAGACTTCATTTTTCAAGAGCATCACTTACAGCTCAAAGGTTCTCCTGGGACTATCTTTTTTCCTTAGCTTCTCTGATATCATCATTTTCTAGTTCTCCCATTGCTTTGATCTCTCCTATATCAAGTTTAGCAGAACCTTGTCACTTTCCCGCACAATTGTAATAGGAATTTTCTAGGGCTTTGAAAATGATGTGGGTTTTTTTATTCCCTCTACATTTTGCCTCCAGTTACATCATCCTCAGCTGCACGGCCTCATGTAATTTTTACAAGATCATAGCTTGTCCAATCTAAAATCGTTCTGTGGTCAATTTACAACTGGCTTAATTCCAGTGGCTAAAATCACTGAATCACAGAATAGTTCTGATTGGAAAAGACCTTTAAGATCATAGAGTCCAACTGTAAACCTAACAACGCCAACTCCACCACTAAACCATGTCTCTCAGTGCCACATACATGCATTCCTGTCTTTGCTTAAAGATCTGTGTCGAGGGAAGCAAAAACAGGGAATTGTGAGGCTTGGTGGGGAATTAATGCATGTGGTGCAAAAAGCACCCAAGCATTTGCAGGTCCCCAGTACCTCAAAGGGGCATACAAGAAAGCTGGGGAGGGACTATTTACAGAGGCATGTAGTGACAGGACTAGGAGGAATGAATATAAATTGAGAAAGATAGATTTAGACTGGACATAAGGAGGAATTTCTTCATGATGAGAGTAGTGAGGCTCTGGCACAGGCTGCCCAGGGAAGCTGTGGCTGCCCCATCCCTGGAGGTGTTCCAAGGCCAGGCTGGATGGAGCCTTGGGCAGCCTGGTCTAGTGGGATGTCCCTGCCCACGACAGGGGGATGGAACTGGATGATCTTTACGGTTCCTTCCAATCCAAACTATTCTATGATTCTGTAGAAACAGAAGAAAGGCAGCAGCTGAAGCTTTTGTGTTCCTGGTGACTATGCTGGGAGGAAAACCTCCTTCTTCCCAGTAAAACAAAGGAAACTTGCCCAAACCCTTATAAAACCCAGTATCCTGAGATAACATTCCATTGTCCTAAACACCACTGTCTTATTCATCCCCTATCTATCATCTGCTATCATTTATCCCTAGCAATTGGGGCAAACATCCTCGGTTCAGCTTTCTGTTAGTGCAGCTCCAGCACCGCCAAGCTCTGCGACAGCAGCGCGGGAACACAGAGATCAACCGACAGCCAGGGTTTATTCGGCTCCCAGCTCTCCTGGGCACCGGGCACGCACCGCGATTTTCTCTCCAGCTCTCTTCATCTTCACGGGAATGAAACGTGTCCGCAGAACGGACTCGCTCGCGGCAGCGAGGCCCCTCCGGGCACTCGGCGAGCCAGGCCCCGCAGCCGCTTGGGCAAAGCCCCCTCCGAGCGCCGCCCGCGCTCCTGCAGCGCCACCTGCCGGGCACGGGGCGAGGAGCTCGGGCATCCCCGACCTTTGGAATCCTCGAGCCCAACCACTAAACCATATCCCAAAAAACCTGATCTACCCATCCTTTAAACTCCTCCAGGGAAGGTGACTCAACCACCTCCTTGGGCAGCCTGTTCCAGTGCCCAATGACCCTTTCCGTGATTTTTTTTTTTCTGATGTTCAGCCTGAACTTCCTCTGGTGGAGCTTGAGGCCATTCCCTCTTGTCCTGTCCCATGTCAGTTGGGAGAAGAGGCCAGCTCCCTCCTCTCTACAACCTCCTTTCAGGTACTTGTAGAGAGTGATAAGGCCTCCCCTCAGACTCCTCTTCTCCAGGCTAAACAACCCCAGTTCCCTCAGCCGCTCCTCGTAAGACTTGTGCTCCAGCCCCCTCACCAGCTTCACTGCTCTTCTCTGGGCACACTCCAAGACCTCAATGTATTCTTGTAACGAGATGTTTTTCTTGTATTATAACAACAACAACAATAACAATAATACACAAAAACCTCTGAAACAGATAAGAACACTCTCAACTGAATATCTGCAGTCATCTGCTCCACTTGCACCTTGACCAGGTCCTCTGCCAGCCCAGGAGTAGAGCCAACGCCTTTTCTCTCCCTGAGACAACTAAAGTGAATCACAAAGTATTTTAGTGATCCCAACCCAACGCTTCTTCCTCCAGCAATATTAAAAGTGAAGGCAAGGCCCCTGGTGCTGGCACTCGCCTCACACAGCACTGCTGGGCAGGCCATGTGGGGGGCATTGCCCCTGCCTTCTTCCTTCCTTCCACCCCCCATACCAAGAGGCGCCGGAATCGGATGATCTCTAAGGTCCCTTCCAACCCAAATCATTCTATGGTTTTATGAATCCCACAGCAGAGGGGACAGACAAGAAGACATGACCCTTCAGCTGGAGAGGGAGAGGCATAAAATCAAAATAGGCTGTGATCCAGTTTGTTAAGAAAATTTCTAACAACAAACAGGCAAATGTGTGTAGTAACATCAGTAAAGTATCTTATATATATATATGCACAGACACCCAGTGAGCAGTCAAATCCAGCCCAACAGCTGCTATGTATGTGATTTTTAAAAATGCATATTAATTATGCTTATCACTGAGCTGACTGAAATAGGACTATTACTATGTGCTGAAATAAATAGTGCCAGTTAGAACTTTCCACTCAAACCAAATAATTTAGCTGCAATGTCTTTATCTTGAAAAATAAAACATATTTTCAATTTTATACATTCAGTTATAATTTAGAGTGATAGGAAAGATTGAACATCCCCCCCGTCCCCCCAAAAAAACCCTCAAAATCCTTCAGTGTCCATTCCATTAAGAAGCAACATCAGCAACTTAAAAATCTGAAGACAACTTTCTTTTTCATTCTATTATTCTTATATTTTGTAAATTTTTCTCTTCTATAGGAGGCTGACAGGCTGAGAGAGTTGGGATTGTTCTGCCTGGAGAAGAGAAGGCTCCAAAGAGACCATATAGCAACCTTCCAGTACCTGAAGGAGGCTACAAGAAAGCTGGGGAGGGCCTGTTTACAAAGGCTTGCAGTGATAGGACTTGGGGCAAACGGTAAAAACTGGAGAGGGGCAGATTTAGACTAGAAAAATTTCTTCACCATGAGACTGGTGAGGCACTGGCATAGGTTGCCCAGGGAAGTCGTGGCTGCCCCATCCCTGGAGGTGTTCAAGTCCAGGTTGGATGGGGCCTTGGGCAGCCTGATCTAGTAGGACGTGTGCCTGTTAATGGCAAGGGGGTTGGAAATGGATAGGCTTTAAGGTCCCTTCCAACCCTAACTATTCTATGATTCTATGAGGTTTTATTACTACCAGAGTGTCACTGCATAATTTATTTGAAATCAATTTTCAGGTAAGTACTCCAACTTCTATACTTTATTTCTCTGCATCTGGTAGGGGAAAAAAGGGGTCTGATTGCTGTAGTGTGAATGAGCAGCTGTAGCACTCTTCTGTTTCTCTCTCATACAACAAGAACATACCAGTGATAGAATAAAACGTAACCCATCACCCCTGTCATCACCCAGAGGCAACTGCAGCATTTATTTTAGCAGTTAAAACTCAACAACTGCTATATCACCCAAAAGCACAAATCCCACTGGGGTTTAAGAGCATAATAAAAACTCTGAATACCATTAATGTATGCTAATATGAATTACACTCTTACTGTTCTTATGTACATAGTATTTTTAATAATCACTGCAAGCGATAGAGTATGTGCTTTTTAAGAAGCAGCACTGAGAATATTACAAGTTTATTGTTGTACATAGGAATGATTTTTACCCCAGTGCAGAAGCCTAGAACAGGACAACATCCTGGACAGCACTGTTTGTGTACATTACTTTATTTCTTTCCCAGCCTGAACACTTGTACTTGGCTGAAGTATTGCTCCTCAGTGCAATCTGGCAAGGCTCTCAGCACTCACCAAGACACAAGGCTATCAGCTGAGGACAGCCACTTCTGCTTGCTTATGCTATGAAAAAGAGTTGGAAGGACACGATACTCGTGCTTTAACTCACTGGGCCAGGTGCACAACCAGTATAAACTGCCATCTCTACACTGCATGAAATTGTGTTAGCTCAATTAATACTAAGTAAAAATTTGGCCCAAAATATGTTAATGGGAATGGGTTTGTGTGGTTGCTTTTATAAATCTCTTTTAAAGTCAAAGATTCTGTGCAGCACTACTTTGATATGCACAGTGTTGTAGCACAGCTGCTACATTAAGATATATCCCAGATACATACCTATATTAATTTTACTGAAGAGGTTACTGTACTTTAAAAAAAAATCAGTAGTAAAAGCTACTGGACCTCTTAAGCTGGTGGCATCAGGGAAAACACAAGCAACATCTCTATCAGCTAACACAATTCATTTCAAATGTGTGAGAGTGAGCTTAAAAAAAAATCTCAATTTGCACAAGCACCGTTATCAGAATTTGGGAAATAATATGACACATAAGGTGTCTTACAAACCAGATTACATTACTAGCAGATTACATTGGCATTTGTTTTACACCTTGCTGGTGAAAAAATGCAAAGGAATTAGATATTGTACTTGTAGCCCACTCAGCATCTTTGCATACCAGCAGGAAGATTTTCAACATTCTCTGAGTTTTCATTTACAGTATGCAAAATTTATGCAAAACTGTTCATCCCAAAATCCTAAAACTACTTTATCAGTGCTATGATCTGTTATGTATTGTAAAACATAAAAGTGCAGTAAGTTTAATAGAAGGAAAATATTTAAGAATTGAAACGAAGCAATGAATAATTTATCCAGAGAACATTTTTAAAACCAAACCATGTGTTAATTGTATGCTAAAACTTCTCTTAATTAATAACTAGCCAATACATATAAAAATGCACTTCACAACAGCTAATAGTACATCAGCCAAAATTAGCTGATTACGTGGCTTTCACCAGCAGTGAGGCTGCTCTACTGATCTAAATCTGAATGCTGAACTGCTGAACCCATTTTCTAGGATAAATTTAGCTGTTCTTTCGTGTTCCACTTTTCTTTGGTACTTGGATCAGTTTTGCAGTGTATAATTATACCACTGCAGTTATACAGCACTTTCCATCTGAATGTCTCAACATGCTTTTCAGACTTAATTACTTTGGACTTGGAAATCTTTCATGACGTAGATACTATTAGTCACATTTAATACAGAAGGCAACGGAGTCACAGAAGAGGGGAGTACCCAGAAAAGAACTGAAATTAAGCCTCAGTCTCCCAAAATCTACTTTTTATTGCAATCTTGCCTTGGATACATATGAAATCAAGATGCTCTTCAAGTTCAGTTTCTGGACACACAAGGAAATACCTTGCTCTTAACAATGCTAAGTATTTTAACTTCTACCTTACACATAAACCCAAATAAAATCTAGACATAATATAATCCCTTGTTGTCCTCTCAAGTACTTAGACCTGTATCCATTTCATTCCCAGAGGATGCCTAACACATACCTAAAAGCCCAGCCTGGGGCAAGGTGCAGTGGTATCCTTCCAGCTCTTTCTAAGCACACAGCATCTCTTGGTACTAGGAGTTAAACACTTACACAGAACATGAGACCAAGCTCCATTTTTTTATCAGTATGAAAGAAAATTCACACCTTGCAGCTCTGTAGAGCTTTGTTTTATATGAAAGACACCTTTCCCTATCAAGATAATTTTTAGCAGAAAATATACAGAATTATTTGCTATTTTTTTTCTGAAATAAACCTAGAAATCTCCCTTCAGGAGGCTGTAGATGTCTAATTAGCTACTTAAAGAGTAAAAAGGAAAAAGGGTTAGACATACTAATACTGTAAAAAATTTTGTCAGGTAAATTAATTTAATATACTTGACAGACTGTGAAATCTCACCTGTTTTGTCCAAATTTCATTATCACCTGGCTATCTTTGGGGCTTGCACGGAAGGAAGAATAAACTACACGTTCTCATTTTACATACAATGTTTTGTCACATTTTTCACCCTGAAGGATTCCTAAAATGCAGCATAAACTCCAGAACTGGAGAAGCGTGCTCTGCTCAGCCCTAACAGCTGAGAACAACACCTCTCACCACTTTAGCACCTTGGCTTATCAGGAGGACTGAAAATTGCATCTCTGGCACCTAGAGCCTTGACACTGGCTTGTCAGGGTCAGGAAGCTGGTTTTGTTTTCATATCTGTTTTTCTGGGCTGAGGGACTTTCACGTGGAGGACATGGCTTGAATACGGAATACAGTTTGTCTGGTAACATCCATGCCCAAGCTAAGGGAAGAACTGAAAACAGTATCAGCTCTTAATGCCACATGGTACTTGTGTTAACAAGCCCAGCTGAAAGACAGGACTTATCAAGTGGATCACAAAAAGGAAGGATACCTGCATAGCAATGTGCTGTATTAAAAGACGAATCAGTCATGCAGAAAGACAGCTGAGAGGTAAAATGCTTATTAGAATTTCCCAGCCATATCTTGCTTATCTAGGTCACTATAAAGTACTTTCTACTTTGTCTGCCAAAGATCTAATTCTTCTCTAATGCCTGAAAACACACAGTGAAGCAAAACAGTTAATTTTTAATATGAGAGGCATGTGTTGTTCAGGTTGTACCCATATAATTCTGCAGTTTTACTTACAAAGAAGTACATGCAATATAAGCAAAATTAATTCAGAATACACTGTCCTCATCCTGACAGCACTTGCCTCTTTACACCCTCTTGCACTTTGCAAGTAGTATGGGCTGTCACCAACATAGACCTCATTGAGGTCACAACACCATAAGGATTGTGCATAACAGAAGAACAGAACTGCAAGGGGAAGTTCTCCATGAGAACTGCAGGAGACTACTCCAGCATGTGTTTCCACAAAATAGGAATCCTCCTCCTTAGACACAAATATACAGCAAGGACATAAATACTTATAGGATGTTCTCAGGCAAGCCTAGCCTGCTATTTCCTGGTTAAGAGTTAGGGATAGCTCGGATGCCTGGACAGAAGAGAAAGCATTGATTCCTTAACAATGTTTTTAAGGCTGTGTACAGGAGTCAACTAAGAGCCCTGTAGTGAGTATACAATCACAGTTCCAGATCTGGCTTTCTCTTTGCTATTACTGTTTATATGAAGTGCAGGTCATTTGGATCGCTGGATTAGCATTTAAGTGCCTGGATATAACAGCACTACAGGAATACATGAAGAGGTATGAGAAAACTGAGTAAACTGATAGAAGCCATTAATTTAGCAGCCCACATCTAAACCTTTGATTTCTGTTGCGCACTTACACATTTAATGTACCTTGCCTTATAGCTATACAAGTGACCATTGATCATTAGTGACAAAGATTAATCTGCTTACTGGCTTCCTCAGTGTTAGGATGGAGAAGCACTGGGAGATACATGGAGTGTTCAATGACGCATGTGGCATGCAAAAGAAACTGCACAATTTACTGGGAAAAACACTTGAGAAAATAATGCTCAAGTGATGCATTCTGCTTCTATTTCAAGAATAAAAAGAATAACCAGTTAGGGTTTTTTTCATTTCCTTGCCCACGCTTCTTTCCCCAGCTAAGAGTTCTGTGATTGAAGAATTTGTATTGCTTTACAATATGTGCTTTAATAATGAGTTCTTTACAAAACAACATAAACTTGAGTTCTTCTGTCATTCTGGCATCATGTACTTGAGACTAAGGTATAGATTGCTACAAGCATAGCCCACATATCAAATGCTGATAGCAGCAGTCTGCCCAAACTGTGCATGATCCAGGACCAATGAATGTTATCTAAATAATGGATTTGAGGTAGATACTGATACATACCAAATCCATATTGTTCACATATTTCTAAAGATATTTGTGAGTGCAAAGAGCACATTCAATATTTAAAAATACAGTGATAGAAACAAAACCAGTCTGTGTGAGGATTAGAATGGAAACAGCTATGGAGACCATAGTGGAAAGCAGATGAAAACTGAGCTCTCTGCAGGACTCTCCTGGCAAACTCCACAAAATTAGCTGCTCGGCCCAGGGGAACTTACAGAGCACTGAGCATCCTTCAAGCCTGCCCAAGCAGACCAGTCTGCAAGGACTTTAACGGAGTGCCTCATCTTTTAAAGTAGCAAATGGAACCTCAGGTAGTATAAATTACTCTTGTCACTTCAATTCCACCACCCTTTTAAAGCAATTTGCACCATTTGCCTTAGTGAGCAAAGCAAAAATTGACCCAGGAAAAGCTATTACACTGTATTTGCAGATTAAAAACTTTTATTTTCATGAAAGAATTATGCCTGCAATGCATAACCCATTTAGTCTCTGATAGAGCTCAGATCGCCTGCAACAGCTGTAATTTTCAAATATATAATAGCATTAATCACCATGAAAACCATAACTATATAACCAAACACCACAGAGTTAGGAGACAACAGATATTTCCTATTTTAAGTAACAGTTTTGTTGAAATACAATACAGCATTACCTTGGCAAAATGATAATCTCATGGGATTCACTTTAATGTAATTAATACCCGGGGTTTACACTTAAAATTCGAGTAAACAGAAATTTCCATTACAGAGAAGCCATGTTTTCTAATGTTCAGTACTAAATGAATACTATTTCTGATAGCACTTATTACAAATCTACGGAAGACCTATTATTCAACCATTAAGTCTTACTTGCTAGGATAGGTGTGATAAATTTTCACAAGTATATCATCTACTTCCAAGAATATTATCTTCCCACACCTCAAAGTATTTGTTTTAAAAGAAAAAATATAGACATTAATAAAAATTGAAAAGGCAGAGAGGGTATTTCCAAATGTTCTAACTTTAAAAAAAAAATCTGCTATTTCAGTATAAAATTAATGCATTGATTCTGAAGCACAGGCTAATTATATTATGAACATGTTAAAATATAATTTGTTTAGAATATTTTTTCTGCTAATTTATTATTGATGCATAGACTTTATTTTCTGATAGACTGAATAAACATTTCATAGACATATCACTTCACAGGAGGCATATGGAGTAACTGACGGTCTGACTATTTTAAAGAGTTCATTGTCATGTTAGATTTCACTTCAGAGTTGACCTCAAGCAGTTTCTGTGCTGAAATGCTTTGTGTGTCTGCCCTTACAGACAGGCACTTGTGTTTAGAAATGCTGTTAAACGGATTCCGTGTATAAACAAAAGGCAAAACATTTTGTATGGACTAGTAGTATACATAGTCTGTACAAAATGTTTCCTGCAGAGTCTGAAGCCAGAACAGACCACCTGAAGGGAAGCTAAAGGATTGAAAATAGGTAAACAGGAACAAGCGAGGAGAGGAGCACATATATGCGGATGCAGAGATGAATGGTCAACACTGTCTCAGAGCTGGCACACCTAGAAACTTAATGCAAGAGGCTGAGGAAAGGCCGGGATAGACCTATGGTGCAGGGAGAGATCTATGGCACAGTGGCACACACCCTTCTTAGCAGGAAAGGCAGTGCTGCAGTGTTCCTTCTTCACAGCCTGATACACAGATGTACATTTTTAATGCTTAGGAATGGCAGCTTGTCAGCACACATAAAGTGAGAGATAAAGGAAAGCCTCCCCATACGTTAAGCTCAGTAAGGAGGAGAAAACATATCAGAAGCTATAAAGCAGGGGTATGTGTAGAGTCCTCCTTATCATCCTAGATAAAGAAGGTTTTGTCAATTTATTCACAACTTTCTGCAACCTTTGAATTACCTTCCACAACTTCTTTCTTTAATTAAAAAAAAAAAATTGCAGGCACTTACAGTTCATAAAACACCATTTTAACATACCTTAGTCCTGTATCTGTATGTTGCCTGAATTTCACAAATATGTGGTCTATATACACCAGTATTGTTTATTGTAGCAAGCTGGTAAGTGCTTTTGAACCATCTTGAATTATATATCCTTTGTGGAGACACTGCTTTTCTGAAGACAGCTCCTCCTCTCCAATTTTACCTCCATTTTTTCCTGTAGGAACACATTTATATTTGGGCATATGGACTCCTAAGGACCACACTAAATCTAGTCTGAAGCAAAATCTTTAAATTTCAGATATTGTAAATGTAGTGCATCAGTCAACCCCTTTGATCTAATGGTCTGCTTTGAGTGCACCTCCAACAACTGAACATGGGATCATGGTCTCCATTTCTGGATGATTACTGAACTGCCATAAGGGTTTTTTGTTCACTTTTATTAATCATGAAAATACATTACTGCTCTCCATTATTTAAATATGTATTAAAAATTACTACCACTGGACTTGATGTTTTCTCAGCTTATTCTTAGCAGTTCTTAAAATATAGACGCATGTTATGTTCAAGATATTTATGCTTTATGTTGTTGTTCATCTCTTCAGTTTATTCATTACTGCTTTATTGCTTTCCTGTCAGAAGAGTATGTTGGTTCTTTCTTTAATCCTACAGCAGCTATTTTGATTGATTCATGTTGATTAATTTCTTTTGCCAATGTTCTGAAGATATGGATTCAACCTATGAAGCTCCTTAAGCTTAGTCAGTAAGTGGCAAAAAAAAAAATCAAGAATCATGAGTCTAGGGGAAAATCTGAAAGAAAGAAAGAAACTGAATCCACAGTCTAAGACACCTGGCAGCAGAAACACAAACTTACAGAGTCAGCTAAGCTACAGCAGGGAGGGCAGAACAGGCACAAAATGTGCAGTAACTAAGACTGCATACAGGTTGTTTTTCTCTTCCCATTTTGCAGCACGCAGTGTGAAGGGATTCTTATAATGAGCAGGTAGGAGTCTCCTGGGCTGCTCTCCCAAAATACAGCTCTGAAATACTGTCTGGCAACCCTTGCAGCATGGACATTTTGCTGTGCACCTTGCTCTCACCAACACCTGTAGTGCAGGATTTTTAAGGTCTTCTGGATCAATATTGTCCTTTTAATTGCAAGAAGTTTTGTTTGTACCTTGCAGTAGTTATTTTTCTCCTAGGCTATAAAGAAATGAAAAAACTCAAACACAGCCTTTCTGTGTCTTATATTGTATAGTTTTGTATGGAAGGATCCTGACACTAAGATTTTTTTGTCATTTATCCATATTAAAGTATCATCTGGAGATCTCCAAGCACTTTTAATCCAAAAACATGCCAAATGATACTACCTACTGTGAAAAGCTTACTGTCTCAAAAAGGATGGAAAAAGAAATATAATGACACCAGCTTTCAGTAGCACAAAGTGACTAAGTCAGTTGGCTCAATCATGAAACGCAAGATGTCTGGCACAAAACAATTTACAGCTGCTAACCAGAGGTTTTCACCAAAAGACTGGTGTTCCTCCACACAGATTCTTCAGACAGTGATATTTAGAGTTCTGTTATTTCCAGAATTGTGTTGAAGTTAACTTTTCTGAATGAGAAGAATGAATCAATTATAATGTCTCAGAAATGATCCTTCATTCTGCTGGTACAGCACATTTCTGAGGCTCCACGATCAAGTGCCTTTACAAATAAAGGTCTGCAGAGTTCTCATTCCTGATGCAGTAATCACAGCTTAGAGAGGCTGGAAAACAATTTCATAGACTTCAAGGACCTTATTAGCAAAAAAAGAGAGTAATTTCATCTTAAAAACCTGGAGGATAGTGAGTAATAACTGCTGTTTTGATCTGCCAATTTATTCGAGCTATCTGAAGTTGGAATTTTATCTTTAACTTACATCAATCCTTCCTAGACACATTCACCACTGAAAACTTGACAAGAAAATTAATTAAACTGAAACAAGCAAGCAAATTAAAAAGATTCCCTAAATTCACTACAACAGTTCATGAGGCCATCACCAAACCAAAGATACTAATGAAGAAATATTTCTCGCAAAAACATCTATTATCCTGAAATTGCTCTGTGAAAGAAAGAAATACTGATGGTTTTCTTCTGAAGCATTTATTACTAATTCAACATGACTAAAGGGGGGGAAAAAAGTATTTTCCTGCTCCTTTCCAATAGAAGTTATTACTTAAAAGGAAAAGCAAAATGGGACACTGCAAGGGCATACTTCAGGCAAAGCAGTCTTTCAAGACATGTAGTAGTTTGAGATAACTGCCTGATTTGGGGTAAAATGTAGCAAAGTCACAAGATCCTCAGTGCTAGAAAAGAAGACAAAGCAATACAGCACTTACAAGTTGGAGCTGATACAATGAATACAAATAGCCTTACTTTGAGTCTTCCCATTGCAAAAATAAATAAATAAATAAATAAATAAATAAATAAATAAATAAATAAAATCATCAATAATGATCTGGATCCTTTGCTCATAGCCCTTTACAGCGCATGGTACTTTTGTTGTCTTCTTTTGTATGGAAGTGAGAGAATAGCCCCTCAGTGCTCAGAAGCAGTGTCAAGCATCACCATCCTTAATACCCCACCAACTAAATGGGATTTAACTTCCAAGATGCCTTGCTTACACTTAGTTGAATCTTTGCTGTTGTGATTTCACTCCCATTGTTCCAGTCACACCCCACAGTGTTATCTTGAACACGTCCGCGACATTCACACATGCACTGCAATTTTCCTCCACACCTTAACCCCTCCCTGAAAATACATTTTAGTTCCACTGTTTTGCATAGGCATTTTTAAACCTCTGTTCTGAAATCAACCCCCTCTCACTTAACATTATTGGTCTATTTGTAGCTCACCCTTTGATTTCTTTCCAATTTCTTGATGTTTTAGTATGCCCAGAAGTCTACATGAAGTGTGTCCTTGTTTAAAGAGTATCATTATAGTGATCCCACTAATAGAGTGTAAACACTATTTTTTTACCCGTGTTATTACTACTACTACTACTGCTACTACTACTACTATCTCTGTTAGCATTATCTGGACCTCTTTCTACACTGTAATTCAAAACATTAATAATGACATTTATCAACCAACATTTTGCTGAGCTGAATCTCTTTTTTCTTTTCTCTTTTTCCATTTTCCTTTCTATTATTTTGGTTCTGTTCTGTCAAGCTCCTTTCTGCTCCTCTGTGGTTTTGTATCTTCACTGGTCTTTGAAACCAAGCTTTGTATCACATGCAAATTTAATGAACATGCTGACTGCCTCCTTCTTCCACTTCATTAATGATGATGTTAATCCAGGCCAAACTAAAAATCTCCCCTGTGGTTCTTTATTAGACACCTTTCCACTATTTATCATACCTGACCAAATCTACTCTTGTTTTAAGCAAAGGATAATTTTAATTAATTTTAAAAACTTGCAACAATGTATGCAAGCAATGAATGTAGTGTGTTAACTTCCATCATTAGCCTTTGGTTGTAGGCATGTACTAATTTTATAATAGCGTGAAAATGTGAAAAACAAGTTGTAATTAATTATGCAAGTAAGACTTCATGCAATAGTACCCAACATATCACTAAACTGAGTGCACTATTGTTGCTGCTATCTGTATTGTATAGTCAGATTGACTATGGCTGTGTAACTACACAGCATTTATGTTGATTTTAGGTGACGTGACATTCTACACTGCTACAAAAACGAAAAGAAAAGAAAAGAAAAGAAAAGAAAAGAAAAGAAAAGAAAAGAAAAGAAAAGAAAAGAAAAGAAAAGAAAAGAAAAGAAAAGAAAAGAAAAGAAAAGAAAAGAAAAGAAAAGAAAAGAAAAGAAAAGAAAAGAAAAGAAAAGAAAAGAAAAGAAAAGAAAAGAAAAGAAAAGAAAAGAAACTTGATTGACTTCCCCAGTCTTCTATGCGTTTGCCAGCCACCACTGAAATTGGGAAGTGCTATTAATGCCAGTACTGATGACAGGGGAGCAAAGACATAGAGAACAGACAGAAGCATCCTGGAGATTTTATAATCCAAAGGGAGAAGTCCGGCCCAAATATCAAACAGATAAGCTCCCTACATGAGAGACACTTAAGCATTTCATAATGGGTCTATGCTCTACATGGAAAGTTGCCATGGGATCACAGGATTAATTTTTTACTTTCCAAGATCAGCTAGTCCTGATGTCACTGCCACTAGCAGTGGATTACTGAGTACCTACTCATGCAAGTGTATAAACCCCAATCCCAGGCCCACCTAAAGAGACCCAGACTCACCTCCCTGCCAGGAGAGTGCCCTAGACAATTAGCTAAAAGCTGACCACTGTTAGAAAGGGATAAGAATAAAGGTATACACCATCCTTTTCTTTTTTTTTTTTTTTCCAGTTTGCAGTAAACAAATTTAATCTACATTGAGGCCAGGAAAGGAGTGAAGAGTGAACATGAACCTGAAACCTAATAAATGGGGAGCTCAGCTGAGGGGCAGAAGAACTTGTTTTGTATATATTGTTCAAATATCCACTTACTGTACAATAAAGCAATGCCTCATACAAAATTGAACAGACACCCCGTTGGAAAAAGTGTAGGTGCTTTAATAACTTCTTTCCAACAGCAACCAAAAGAGGATATCCAGGGAAGAATATCAAATGAGACAAGCCAACAATTATCTTTCCAACCTTCAATAATCTGCCATTCAAGCATAACCTGAGCCCCACATGGTGCTTTGATATTTAAGATCCTTTATGGGTTTTGCTTTGTAAACTCATTCAGCACCTTTGGCTTTAACCTGAAGGCATTTGCAAAGACCTTCAGACATGAGCTGATGTCTTCACATGGTGCCTACATCTTCTTACAGGCTCGTCTCGTCACATCAACACAATTTACATGGATGATAACAGGATGGGATTCCTTGAGAAAGCAGTTGCAGGGGATCAACTGCCTTGGAATTACCATGTATTGCAAAGACCAAGTGAGGTATAGAATGGAAGAAGATGCCAACATATTGAAAGCGTTGAAAAACAAAGAACTGTGATGCTATGCAATTGTCAGTGTGATATGAAAATTATTAACTCTGTAGAGTCACCAAATATCTGATGAGCTCGGAAATAGCTTTAAACTGTTGATCTTAAAAAGTATTTCTGCACTTTATAATCTTTCTCCTCAGCTCTATCTTTTCATGCCCTGTGCCTCTCAAAAGATATTCCTTGGCCAAATGCCAAAGATTAGTAGTGTCCAGAGAATAAAAGACAATAAAAATGTCTTGGTTTTTAGTTTTTCTTCCTTCAAGAAAAACATTTCATCCATTGTCAACATGGTAATGCACAAGTCCTGGGGCAGTAAGTGGAGCTTTCACAGAAACAAAGGATAATTTTTTCATGTTGTTGATAACAAGGGAAAACGGTCACTCAATATGAAATGAAATACAAAATAGATTTGCAGGTAGAAGAACCAGCTGCAATTCTGAGCAGCTACAGTACCGCAATTTCAATTAAATGAGGTGAAGTTCTAAAGTGCAGAGAGTCTCACTAACCACCAATTAAACAGTTTTGCCAGAGGGAAAAGGAAAATGAGGAATGAAACATAAAACATTGTCCGTGCCCTTTGTTACAGACATTCATTTCTCGCACGAGGAAATGATATCTGTCTCAGTACAAAGCCACTGTCCAGCTCATTTGTAATTATTTTTTTGATTTCTTTTGCTAAATACAAAAAGGAATAGAAATCTTGGGGGGAAGGGTGTAAAAAAAAAAGTATTTCTTATTCCCTTTCACAAAGTCTCTAGGCTTCCTGTATACACCATGGGAACTGTGTCTCCTTTTTAACAGTTTCCAGTATGTATCACGAGAGAAAGTTTTAAGTGCCAAGTAAAGTAAATTCCTCTTGTCAACCCATTTCCCAAAGAGTTTCACACTTAAGTTCTTGCATGTCAATGGCTGGACTGATCTGTTAGTAGCACAGCACTCTTTTTTCACTCCGTCAGATCCACAACTGATTGCTTAAATACAGAGATACAGATTCCTTTTTGCATTACTTTTCTGTTTTCATTTCTAGTATTTTTAAGATTTTTTTTTTGTCCTCTATGTTAATGAGTGCAGGATTGTTCCCAAAATACTTATCCTTGCCTTTTCTAGTCAAATTAATGCCAATTAGCGATAACTGGACCTGGCAACATTTCCGTTGATGGACACACACATACCGTAAGACAGAACGAGAGCACTAATTAATTTCAGAAGGCTGCTTCTGACTGTCAGTTTGTCTTTAAACTCAAGCTGCATCCACATAATTCTTACTTCAAATTAAATTGGTCAGAAGCTATTCAGTCTCAAACGTAAAACTGGACAGTACAGTTAAAACTGCTGTAGTTAAATCTGAACAAATATTGATGTTTCTATGTCAGAAAATGCAGATGGGTCCAGTTGCCAGGTGGAAAACTTTTTGTTCATCTGCTCGCAAGTTACTGCTTAGGGTTGAAACTGTCCTGGTCTGTTTGCAGTTCCTTTCATTTCTCAGTTCCTCTGCCAGCTGCTGCAACATCCAATGGCAAAGACTTTAGGGCAATGCTTAAATCAAAAGATGTCGTGAGAAAGGAAAAGGCTTTAGTTGTTAGATTGATATGTTCAATATCACTATATCTCCTAGTTCTGGGCTTTGAAAGGCTAAACACAAACCTAAAATTAAAGCCTCCTTAACAGTTACTGACTTGTGCATAATAGAAGAGAAAGAATGAATACGCCAGACCTCAGAGACCCCACAATATTTTTAAATACTTTAGAATGTAGTCAGTCATCTTTCACTGAGAAATTTCAAAAGCTGTTTCAAGAGGAGGCACCTCTAGTTCTGTGAAGCTCTTGCTGTTAGTATATTTTTAGATGTGTTTCTCTAATGTGAAATTCTCCCTCTTGCTAGTTAAATTCTAAATCAGGAGGCCTTTCAATTCTTGCTCTATTTTTTTTTTCTTTCAGTGAACATTAAAGTCTTTCTTAGGACAGCAGAGTTGAACCAGTCTTTTGGACTTTCTTGGTGTTGTAATTTAAATTAATTTCCACCATTTTATAGAGGCTATCAGTAAAGACCATGGAAGAATCCTAGTAAAAAGTAAACCAAAACAAAACATAAATTAAGTTAAATAATACATTTTATAAATATCTAATTCTGTACAATGGTTTTCATTGATTGCTGTTTATTGCCCTAGTATTTTGCAACCTGGAAAATATACATTGTGTCCAAAAAGGTTTTATACACTGCAATTATGAATTTACTTTCAGAAAGCAGAAGTGACACTATAAGCAACCACAGAAGTTTATTGCAATAACTGCAATAAAATGTAATTTAAGAAGTTATTATCTCTATTTGATAATTTATTGGAGGCCATACTTTTTTCTTTTCAGGTACTCTAATAAGTAAAGTCACTTCCTTCTGAAAGCAAATATCCTAAATATTAGAAGTCTGACAACTAACATGATACTTAAATATTTCTAGAATAAAATAATAAAATCTCATGCTTGTAAGTCAAAGAGCAGGTCTGTGAAATCCCAATTCAATATAATAATTGAGAATTATTTTGAACTGTGGCAATCTATTCCCATTCTGCTTTTTTTTTTTGTATTTTATTTTTATTTGGTAGAGGATAATGAAATGTCTAAGCCCTTGGTTTCCTCTCCAGGGAACAAATACCATTTTCCCACTTCAGAGTTATGAGTGACACCATCATGACCAGAATGGTGCAGAACTTTGACCTAGATGTTTCCCAGTGGAAATAGAAATTATAAAGTTGATAAAAACTGTGGGGTTTTAAGTGGTGATTTTGTTCTAGTGTAAACAGGGAAATCTGAAAGTGATTATTTTCATTCATCTCGCATTCTTTCACCGGCGTATAGAAGTTTCATTGTCTTCTACTTTTACTTTCAATATCAAATAAATAAAATATATTGCATGTTCTGAAACTTTATTTAATTTTCATCCCCAGAAAGCTTTCAAGGTCCAGAAAATTTGTGAATGAAACATACATAGAAAGATCTTGATTTTTTTCATCTCCTAGGAGGATATAGGCCATAGACACAACAAAACATACATTCCATAGAGTTAGGTGACAGTAGACTTTACAGTTTTCTATCTCTCCTCCTCCAGAAAAAAATGAATCTGTATTTTGCTGTTCCTTTGGTACATACACTAAACTGACAATGTAATGTGGTTTGTTTAAGATCATGTGTCAACAGAGACGATGGAGTCACACACCCTCCAGAATTTACAACATAAACTGATGTACATGCATCACAGGGGATATGAAGTGCAACAAAACCGTTGTTGACTGCTAAAAATGTAACCTATGTTTAGATTTAATTTATTCTAAGCTTTTTTTATGTCATATCATTCATCCTTTCCACTACAAATGAAAATAAAAAGAACATAGATTTTCTTTTCCTTTTCATTCTTTTTTTAAAAAAAAAATCTTTCCTGATTCATGGTTAAATTTTTATGTGTTTTAATCTGCGTAGCTGATTCAGTCTCTACTCAGCAGTAACAGTAAAGAGAAGAAGAGAGAGGTGTCTTTCTGGTTTGTTTATTTGTTGTTTTTTTAATATTTAATACCTTGGAATATATACACATATCTATACATCCGTACAAAACTCCTGGATGAAACCCATCTCAACCATGATTTATGCTCTGCTTCACTGTAACTGTGTAAATCTGGTCTATTAGGATGCAACAGGAGATCTGGTTTACCTAACATTTCCGCCAGAGGTCATTCTACACCCAAACGAAATAGATGGGTAGCCAAAGACCTTTGAAAGGAAACACACTCTATGTAATATAATTTCCTAGATACACTGGCTGAAATGTCATTGCCAGAGAGCTGAATACTGTGCACGAACTGTGCTTGCCTGCACTGATAGTTTGCCTCCTTGCTCATTTGGGATACAGTTTGCTTGCTCAGTAATCCTTAGAAGGAAATAGGACACCAAGGAAGAAAACACACATGTCCCATAACTGCTCCAACTTGCTGGCTATAGTAGAACCCATTTTTAACCTAAGAAATGTGTTAAATATCCAGGTGGAAATAGAAAGCCCTGGACCAGAAAGCATTCCATGTTTTTCTGGTTTACCATCCAGCCTAACAAGAGATATTGAATTTCCTCAAAAGTCCAAAAGTCTTTCATAACTTTTTTTTTTTTCCCCCCCCAACATTTATCTGTGCCAGCAATAGCTGTGGACTCTTCATTGCTGAAGATATTCAAAAGCCATCTGGACACAGTCCCAGACAGCACTAGAGCAACTGGCTCTCAGTGGCCCTGTTGATTAGGAAGGTTGGACAAGGTGATCTCCAAAGATCCTTACCAAGCTCAATCATTCTGTGCTTCTGTGATATGCCCCTGGATACACATGTCCATGTGTACTAATGGATCACTTGATGACATTGAGAGAGGAAAAATTTAGTTCATAAATGACAAAATCCTTAGCAAGTCTTGATGAGTTCCCTATCTAGAAGCCCCAAATACCTTCAGGTAATGCAGGAAAACTTTGGGAAATAAGAAGTTTATCTCCTAGGTAAAAAAAAACTTTATAAAAATGAAATGCTTAGTGAAAGACAATAGCATGTTACTTTATTGTTTTCATTCTGAAAGAATCACAAAGGCTTTAAAAACTATGGAAGAAGAAAATCTGAAAACAAGACACAACAAAACAGATGTCACTGCAAAATTAAGGTTCCACAGGCAAATACTCAAACATCCTAAAATGCAAACCTAAGTTTAAATGTGTCACTTCACAACCACTCCCAGTAAAATAAATCTGATGCATAATACATTTTCACTGAACACATAATTAGCTGTTGGAACTCATTGCACCAAGTGAGCACTGAACTAAGACCTTGGCATCATTCCAAAAGATATAAGGCATTCCTATGCATGTATTGACAGGGCCATGTTCAGCAAGAACACCCCACTAACGAATCCTGGGAGAAAGGAAAATATGGTTATTCTTCCAGCTGATGAAAATCCAAATGCAGAGCAAACTAAATGGCTTGCCCAAAGTCAAGGAGGAAACATCTGGAAGAGTGAGGACTTCTCAAATCTACTGTGGGCAACAAATAAACACAAAGTCTTCTGTCACCATGCATGGCCATCCTTTTTTTAACCACATCCTTTGAAACCACTGCCTCTGCCAGTGCAGGGACACTCATTACAATAACCTACTGAACACTGCAGTATGGGAAGTGCTAAGCATCTGGATGTGCAAAAGCAGATAGGGAGGTGTCTGCAGCTGGACTTCATAACATTCATGGCCATTGCCCCTCTTCTCCCATCAGGACCCTGCAGTCCTCATCAGCCTGAGGAAGGCCACTTTCATGAAAATCTGTTTTGCCCTTGGTTCCTCTATCAAGTGGGACAACTGAAATTCCAACCCACTTTCAGCTCTACACAGCACCAATCTCCTTCCTACACACAAACTCAGGGACCACAATGAGAGGGCTTTCCCTGAAGGACTGCATCATCCCAGTACTTAAGCTGCAGTGGCACAGTGTAATAGCTTATGATGGTCTCAACTTTTCCACTTAAAAATAAAATGTTTTTTATGGTGATCGACAAATTAAATTGAGGATTAATAGAAGCAGCACTGCTTTGCTGAGTCTGGAGCAGAGAGCTGCCATGGCTCAGCCCACTAAAGTCTACATCACCAAGCAACGACATGTCCCCCAAAAGATATCTATGCTATCACCTTGGAACTGTTTGAAACTTCAGTCTGGAGCCTAAAGCTGAGGTTACCACGGCATAAATAATTATGTACTAAAAAAAAAATTTCTATTCATAACATCAGAATTTTTTATTATTTTTAATGGAAAACTTTCAATTCCAAGCATTTGGAAGTCGAAACTGACCTATGCATTCTGTTTAGCTTTGTAACTGTTTCGGTGCTTATTTTTATTCAAAGTTCTCCCTAGTCACAGAATGATCTGTTGCCAATAACTAACGCAAGTCTTAATGCCATCAGACAGTTGACACTCTTGAGCCTTTCATATTTCAGCTGTGAGTGTTATGAAACTTACTATAGACTCTACATTCCTTTTCAATTTTCTAGAATAAATGTGCAACATACACCCTCAGAAAAAACATCTGTATTTGTAGAGACAGAAAAAAAGGGGGAGGGGAGAAGCAAAAAAACCACAATATAGTGCAAATTACATATGAAAATCAATCATTAAAATTCACAGCAGCATGAAAACTACAGGGTGAATTGGGGTTCTCTAAGCTAACTGGATAGTAAAGCCAACTTATAATTGGTCAAGAAATTACTAATACGGTAACAAATTTCATCTATGACAACTTGTAATTATTATTTTTCTGTTCTGCTAGTTTTAAGCTTAGGGTCTGATAACTAAAAAGAATTTTGCATAGACAGAAGGAGATAAGGATGACCATCTGTCTATACAGTATACTAAATCTAAACCTCTAATCCGATAAATAATATTGGATTTTTTTATTACTGGATTATTACACATTATTCCAATGAACTCACCCCTTTTCCCGCAGTCCTATAACTATCAACACACAACTGCAGCACAATTCAAACAGTAATTTGCCACTAATTGCCTTTTCCCTTTTTGTGGCTTATACCAGATCACTTAAATTTTCTTGATTTTCTAGTATTTTCATTATAAGATTCAAATCATTAAGCTAAAACTTTAGGTAATTTCTTTTATTTCCCTTATGGTATTTTTCTATCACCTACGCTACTGTCTCCAGCACTTTCTGAATCTCTGCGTTAAGTTAGATTATTTTATGATTTTAATAACTTTCCTTACAAAAATATTCTGTGGCAGAATAACCTTAGAATTATCTTTTTTTTCAATCAATATTAATCCCTAATATTATCTTTTCTTAATCTTATCTTATTTGTTTCAGTCCTGTGTCTTCAGCTTTACTATATCAAGTGAATCAAGACATTTCCTTAGGTGTGTGACACTAGTGGGAAGAGCATTCAATGACCTTCATCCTCTTGCACTCTTGGCAGAGCTGGACGAAGCAGTAAGGTGGTCAAGCAACACAGAAGAAGGTGATAGAGACATTGCTATCCTACCACCCAATAGGAAATGCCTCACATAAAGAGATACTAATCTAAGGCATAACTTTCCCCATTGCCTTGTACTCCAATAATCATGTTTCTGCTGTGATTGTGGGAAGTAACTAGCAAGAAGTCACCATGGATGTTCACAATCAGCAAGGACCTGAGAAGCATACTCAGGGATGATTTTACTCCCATGTACTCACTTAGGATGGTTAAGTAAGGACAAATGAGGTCTAAAGGAAGATGAAAACAAAGCAACAACTTACCCGTCCCAGAATGAGACTGGTTTCCATGTCACGCTGGAATACAGCATTCACATGGCTCAGAAGTTATTTCGTGTGACTATATTTGGTGTCTTATTTCTGCAGCTACAACTGAGAAAATATGCAGCTGAGCAACAGAACATGCTTAGTTCCCAGCAAGGTTTGGCACTGCACATACGACAGCACACTGGCACCGAGCTGACAGCAGACTGTTTAACAACTAATGATATACATTACCATAGCCTTGACACTAAAAACACATATCTAGTGCCAGTCTCTCTGTTGCCATGTAAATTCATATACATCTTGGGATGGTTTCCATCCATGCTGGCAGCCAAAATGTAGTGAATAAGGAGGCTCCACTCTGCAGATAAATAAAAGCAAATGTGGGACGTGCCTAAATGGATTTGACAGATTGTAGGAATAATTTAAAAATCTAAGAGTACAACACAGAAATGTTGGCATTATCCAAAATGAGGACAAGAATTCATAAATTATAAGCTATTTTCTAGACCAGAAAAACAGCAGAACGTGCCATAGATGCTCAAGTCCTTCAATTTACACAGCAATAAAATAATAAAATCCTCATGCTTACTATTCATTTTGTACTTTTTCATTTGTAAAGCCCTAAGCTCTCTACAGAAAAACATGATTCTGAGCATAAGGCACAAAACAACGAAGTAGCTTGATTCTTCTCACATGGAAAACTAGCACGTAAGTAGGAGAAGACATGGCAGAAAACATTATAGGCACTACTCCACATTGAAAGACCAATGCAATTCACATCACTGGGGTTCTCCCTGAGGACTTCTAGCATGGCTTTCTACTGAGTAGCACTAAGGATCCTTCCTAATATGCACTAGTAGTCATCCTCTTGTTATCAGCACAGCCCTGTAAATAAATAAATCCAAAAAGTCAACGTCTGGAAAGAGAAAACTTATCTTATGAACAGATAAAAACTAAAATGTCTTTTTTGGTATCTATAATTTTATCACTTTGCTTACTAACAAGTGTGCCATATTTAAAGGGATACTAGTCTGTACAAGATTATTTACACAGTTCAGTAACAAAACCAGGTTACTAGAAGTAATAGCAAATGTTCTACATAGATGTGGATTTTTTTTCAAAAAAACAAAACACCTTTAAAACTCCCCAAGTTACCAATCAATTCTTAGAATATCCTACCATTTTCCTTGTACTTTTTTTCCTTCTTCTTTTTCCTTCTAACTTTTCCTTCTGCAACAACTTATTTCTGTCTTTTATCACTATTACAGTAGAAAGAGTAACCAACCTTCTGCACTGTGTTTATATAGAGCATTGTAAAAGTATGGAAGTGCAGCTTGATGGTGTTATTTGAAAAAGAAATAATCAAAACCTCAAACAGTAAAATCCACCATTTCAAAAGTCTGTCCTGCCCTTGAATTACTTATTGCATTCTGTATATTGAGATTGTCTCCTCTGATGACTAAGGAAAACAGAATATCAGTAGTTAAGAAAAATCATGTAGGAAAAAAAAGTTTAAGGGAAAAAAATATATATAAAGAGGAAGAAACTTGTAAAAATCATTTTAAAAAATCAAACGCTAGAAACTTTACAGTAAATACTGTTTTCAAGCCCTGTGTCACCTATGGTGTGCCCAGCTAAAGCACAGATGAATGAACATGCTTTGTGTTCCTTTACATTAACCGTATTTATTCTATGTTCAAGTAGCTTTTTCTTGAAAAAGTACTGTGCAGTATGCCATTTCAAGAATATAAATGTAAAATCTTGGAAAAACAACTATCAAGAAAAGCACAAAACAAACATCCTGCCTACTTGTAACATGGCTCGATAACTTTACAGATAGAAATAATTCTATTACATTCATACCATGTTAAAAAAAATTAGTACATCAGTATGAAAATTGCCTGCAGAAATTACAATTAAAAGAAGCAAAAATATATATATCAAAACTATATTAAGCTATATCAAAGACATATGGTTGGAAAAAAATCCAAGTAATATGGAAGAATTGACCCCAACGAGGCAATTTATAGAAAAGTAGAAAAATTTAAGCATTGGACTTACACATGGGAACTATGGAGATACTAAATACTGTGAAGATGTCGAGATATTAAACGCTGACATATTAAGTAGTTTGAATGGATATTAGTGACCCCAAAAATGACTGTGGTACTGAGCTTGGGTTAACACTAAATAACATAAAAAGAAGAGGCCCTAGTTAGTATTTTTAGTGTTGCTTTTTAAAGTGATTATTCACAAAGACTGTTTTACCACAGAATCATAGAATGATTTGAATTGAAAGGGACCTTAAAGATGATCTAGTTCCAAGCCCCCTGCCATGGGCAGGATACCTCCCAGTAGACCAGGCTGCTCAAGGCCCCATCCAACCTGGCCTGGTTTTAGGGATACTCAAAGAAACAGACCTTCTGCGGGTATGCGGTTGTCACTGAGGCCACTCATCCCTCTCTAAAAATAAAGTTGATTTAATTCTGTTGTACATGTGACAACCAAAAATCATAAACACTCCAAAGCACAAGCTTTTGCCAAAAATGTTGATTGGCTAGAAATAGTAACATACTATATAGTAACATACTATATAGTAACATACTCACTGGTGATAATAGACTACTACATCACGTGAGCAGGAACTGACCTTTCAGGAGTTCACTGTGGCAATTATTCATTAATATAGACTAAAACATTAATTACTATGGAAGCATTCACTGTAAACCATGAGCACACAAGCGAAGACAATTGGAAATTATTTTACTTGTGCACACTAAGCTTGAATTGAAACAATTTCTATTAATGTGATGTATCTGTACTTTTATTGTAAAAAATAATACTCCCTCTCAGCTAGCACAGGCTTAAAATGTGTTGGAGTTTATTCTTGTACGTTCATGCACTTCTGCCAGTATAGCAACAAAAGCGCATCTGAAATGGATAATACAGGGTTTAGGTTGCATCCATCATGGCTCAATGAGGAATTTAAAAACTGATTAAAATAATAACAGTGGGGTTCTGTACCTTCTCAGCAGCACGCACATGCATATGCATCCATACACATTTAAAAAGACATAAAGGAAAGCTGGATTACAAGCACTGAAGCAATGCATATATTGAATTAATGTATCTTCAAGATGATTTCTCCACACTCCCTTTTCATGCTGACTCCAAACACTGAGCTAGCGGGTGTACTGCTCACTTCTTTCCATAGGGGACAGACTGCTCTTATTTGCCAGGATGACCAAACCAAACTTGTGATGTTCCAGTAAGAGAAAGTGTCTTGTGTAAGGGACTAGTGCTCCTCTCTATGCTTTTTTATAAGTATATTTGCAATGATTATTATATTAATGATCCCTCCTTCAATAGGCTCAGAGCATAAAAACGCACTTCAAAAAATTTAGATGAAAAGCTATTTACTCCAGAAATTAAGAGAAAAATGTTCACATTTGTTCCTTTTCAGCAGCCTGATCTAGTGGGAGGTGTTCCTGCCCATGGCAAGGGGCTTGGAACTGGATGATCTTTAAGGTCCCTTCCAACTCAAATCATTCTGTGATTCTGTGATTCTTTACCATCCCTTCATTACACACCCAAATCCAGTAAATCTATGATGAATATCAAAAGTTTCTCTAACAATATGTAGGGACTGCTAGCTTCACCAATTCAGATGACCTCAATTTACCGGTGATCATGGCCAAAAAACACACTCTAAAGTCCAAGCTTTGAAAGTACTAACATCAGCACACAAACTGCACCAGAAAAAAAACAAGAAGCCAGTGTTAAAGAGATTATTTCAATGAAATGAATGTTTATTTCTCAGAATACATTTGGATTAGTAAGTTTTATGAAGACAAAAATAGCAGAGCAGTTAAAAGGCTTAAGTTGGTTTGTCTTGACCCTCATTTATTAGCAGGACAGATCTTATCTACTTCGAGATATGTCCTAAATATCACAGCGGGATATAAATAAAGGCCTCCTATGGTATTTTTAGACAGAATCCTCATAATATTAGTAGAATACTATATGTCTTACTGCAATTAAATGAGCTCCCACTGATTTTAAATTTCATTAGGCTCATAAACTCCTTCAGCCGGAAGAGCAATTACATCTACAAGGGTCGCAGGGAGGATCCAGGGAACTACAGGCCTGTCAGTCTGACCTCAGTGCCAGGGAAAGTCATGGAGCAGGTGATCTTGAGTGCTATCATGAAGCACATGCAAGAGAACCGGGTGATCAGGCCCAGTCAACATGGGTTCACAAAAGGCAGGTCTTGCCAAACTAACCTGATCGCCTTCTATGACAAAGCGGCTCGGCTACTGGATGAGGGAAAGGCTGTGGATGTATCTTCCTGGACTTCAGTAAAGCCTTTGACACAGTCTCTCACAGCGTTCTGCTTCGGAAACTGTCACCTCTGGCCTAGGCAGGCGCACACTCTCCTGGGTGGAAAACTGGTTGGCTGGCCGGGCCCAGAGAGTGGTGGGAAATGGTGTGAAATCCAGCTGGAGGCCAGTGACAAGTGGGGTTCCCCAGGGCTCAGTGCTGGGTCCAGCCCTGTTCAATGTCTTTATCAATGACCTGGATGAAGGCATCGAGTGCACCCTTAGCAAGTTTGCGGACGACACTAAGCTGGGTGGAAGTGTCGATCTGCTGGAGGGTAGGGAGGCTCTGCAAAGGGATCTGAACAGGCTGGACCGCTGGGCAGAGTCCAATGGCATGAGGTTTAACAAGGCCAAATGCCGGGTCCCGCACTTGGGGCACAACAACCCTATGCAGTGCTACAGACTAGGAGAAGTCTGTCAAGAAAGCTGACTGGAGGAGAGGGACCTGGGGGTGTTGGTTGACAGCGACTGAACATGAGCCAGCGGTGTGCCCAGGTGGCCAAGAAGGCCAATGGCATCTTGGCTTGTATCAGAAACGGCGTGACCAGCAGGTCCAGGGAGGTTCTTCTTCCTCTGTACTCGGCACTGGTGAGACCGCTCCTTGAATCCTGTGTTCAGTTCTGGGCCCCTCACCACAAGAAGGATGTTGAGGCTCTGGAGTGAGTCCAGAGAAATGCAACAAAGCTGGTTAAGGGGCTGGAGAACAGGCCTTATGAGGAACGGCTGAGGGAGCTGGGGTTGATTAGCCTGGAGAAGAGGAGGCTGAGGGGAGACCTCATTGCTCTCTATAACTACCTGAAAGGAGGTTGTAGAGAGGAGGGTGATGGCCTCTTCTCCCAAGTGATGGGGGACAGGACAAGAGGGAATGGCCTCAAGCTCCACCAGGGGAGATTTAGGGTGGACATTAGGAAAAAATTCTTCACAGAAAGGGTCATTGGGCACTGTAACAGGCTGCCCAGGGAGGTGGTTGAGTCACCTTCCCTGGAGGTGTTTAAGGCACAGGTGGACAAGGTGCTGAGGGGCATGGTTTAGCGTTTGATAGGAATGGTTGGACTCGATGATCCGGTGGGTCTCTTCCAACCTGGTTATTCTATGATTCTATGATTTTCTGTTTTCAAAAGCTGCATAATGAGTCATGACTTATCTCTTCCCTTTATCTTCTCAGAATACCTTTCTTATGGCTAACCTCCCCTGTTTCTGATTTTCCCACAACACTCATATGGATATTTGCACACACAGAGGTAATATTGCAGAGCATCCAATATTTTCTTCCAGAGCTCAGAATGGTTTATTTAGGCTTCTCTGCTGTCACTAAAAGCAAAAGCAGCAGAGAAAAGAAAGTTTCCTATCATATGTCTCCTGACTTTGATTAATCCACAAGTCACCCATTTTAATGACTCCTCATAAAAAATTCAATTTCTAATTATGCTATAAGCCTCCTAACCAGGAGAAGAATAAAGAAAGGTAGAAAGGCAGAGGGAAGTGTGAGTAAAAGCGTATATGTTGGATTAAACAATGCCTACAGCAACTGAGCTGCTCTTACTAACCTCTTCTGCCCATGCAAGATGCACCACCTTCCTAAACCTTGCAGTGTTTTTCTAATAAGCATGACAGGATTACATAAGAAGTTGGAGTTGAAGACAATAATTCTGGTATCTACTTCTTTTCCACCCACTTTCCCCATTCCAGCAGGTACACACATGAGCAAGATGTATCCTGCTCTGGTGAATTGACAATGCTGACCCCTCCTCTGCTGTTAGGACAAGCTCCATGCCCCTGCATATTGCCCTGACTGAAATGGAAAAGGGTAACCAGCCACAGAAGAATCTCTACTTTTGATTCTTCCTCCTTGTTTCTCCTCTTTGAACTCCTTGATAAGGGCTAGGAAGTCCAATATTGGCTACTCCATTTTCTCCAGCAACTCATTGCCTGAAGAGGCAAGATAGGAACTACCTCTCTGCCTTTCTCCAGGGAACATTCATGTTCCTCCTACACACAGATGAGCCATGACTTCAGGAGGAAACCATTAGCTATCATCACACGAATAAGACCCACCGTCTATCAGCACAGAAATTCTGAGCTCCCTTTGTACCCAGATCTCCCTTTTCTACTGCAGAAAACATTGCTGCCAAATCAACTACCAGCTACCAGGGGGTATTGCCAGCTACCAGCAAAAAAAATGCCATATTTTCCCTTTTGCTTTAATCAAAATGCATCTGACATACAAAAACCTGGTCAGCGTACAACTGACGGCACACAGACAGCTGAATGATCTTCTTCTACCTACAGCCATGTATTAATTGCAAGGAGGTCTCTCAATACACAGCAAAGAATCTGCTCATTAGAACTACAGCACTGTTTCTCCTACTGACACTTCCTCCTCCTCTCCAATCTTTAACAACAATTCCTAAAGCACTTGCAAACTGCAAACTCTCTGTGACCTGTGGGGTTGGATTTATATTGTGCATATTAATGCATTTCTTTCTAAAAGTTCCTTAAAAAAACAATGAGCAATGCAAACTCGCTGTGGCTTTTGTCCAAAATCCCTGAGATTTATTTTGAATAGCAGCAATCTGGTTTGTTTTGACTCTTTCCTGAAACAGTATTATATATTGATACTGCATACAGAGCTTGTGGACTTTGACATTCCTAATTCTAGAATTCAGGCTACAGAATTAAGACCACAGTGTTACATAGGCCATAGTTAATTCTGTCAAAGCTGCTGAAATGGTATTTTAAGGAAGATAATGATAAATTGCTACCATTTCATTAATTAGCTAGTAATCAGAAAGGTATGGAATTGCCTGCATTACAGAATGCAGTGCATTTAATTTAAGAAACACGGTTAATCTGAGACTACATATTTTGGCTACTATATTTGTTTTATATCCAAATGCTGCAGTAGTTAATAAGAACCAGAAAAATATACAGGTTGGTCATCTTTAGTTTTGCTGAATCTTGTGATATAAATGGCCCTGTAACTGAAGCTGTATCTAAGTTGTTGAGAAGGATCAATTCAAAATGCTTTGATGCAGGCGCATGTCCCAGCCTGCTTTGGGGCCAGACCTACATGCATGTTGCTGTTTCATCACCTGCAGATTCCCAGGCGTCTGTGGGAAGGGAATGGGAGACACAGACTAAAAGAGAATTGCATCATATGTCTGTGCCAAGGCTAGGTGTTGGGCAGCATGACTGACCTTTGAATGCACTGCTCTTCATCAAATCCTTGCCAAGTAACACAGAAGAGTATTTCCTCTTCAGACATCACCTTATGCAGAACTAAAATGTTTATATCTACTTGACACGGCTTGTCTCAAAAACATCTTGAAGACTAGAAACTCAGTCTGAGATGAGGTCAGCTTCAAATCACATCTCTCTGGGATTTCTATGTAAGTAAAATTAGCGATGCATCCCATAATATTAGCGAGAAGGCTGTCAGACAAGGCTGCACTGAAGTCACATGTGAACCATACAGGTCATATCACCACCACACCTATGAAAACTTTAGAAAATAAGGAACATGATGGAGAAGATATGTTCTAAGACATCATTTGTCTACCGTTCCAGGACAGTTATAATGAATAAGGGAGGCGATGCCATGGATGAGATATCTAGCTTCAGCTATTTAAATATTAGGTGCCTTGTCTGAACTAGTTATCTGTGTTCCATCTAAAGAAAGAAAGGGCACTTCCAGATATCCCCTGGAGATACCTATCTTTCTTAAATTTCTGAAGACCAAGGAAGATGTGACTAATTTAGAGAAACATCCACTTAGACAGCTTCAAGTCAAATGAACCTCACTCTGCAAGTGATTAGATTAAAACTGCAAGGAATCTGTAGCAAAGCAAAATCTTTAACCTAAAATGCTATTACCAGTGACTGAGGCCAAAGCACTAAACATTGGAAGATTGTTCCATTTGCACACACACATCTTCATCCAGTAAAAGCCCGTGTCTAAACACATGCTTCATTTTTTTTACATTATTCCATTTTCAAATAGAATTCAGTAGGACTGTTAATAAGCACAAAATTAGCATAAAGCGCACTTGGTTCTTTCCAAGTCCAGGACTCAAGTGAAAGCCAACAGAAAACAAAAAAGGTTTAAAATTATAAATATGTATTTTATAATTCCTTAGACTACATCGATGTGTATCGTGATTATAAATATCATGTGTACCAGTTGGTTTCTCCTAGGCTAGGATCTTCACAGAGACACATACTAAACACTCCAAAGCATTCACTGGCAGCATTCTTGAAAATTAACAAAATGAATGCATCCCCCCAATCCTCAATTGGTGTTTTGGATGTTTTGTTCACTGATGATGCCCCAAGCCAATGAATATGTGTGACTCAGAGTCTATATAAATTTCATGCCATCTTAAAAGAACTGGCAAAACCCCACGCCTTACCAAAACACACACCTTCTTAATTCTGAATTTCAGGTAGAACTAAATGACAGTGGAAGCAGTTCATTTTTTCTGTTATTGTTCTTTCAACCCATGTGATCTTCTGTGCAAGACTAATTTTATCAGAAACATAGGGATCTACTTTGAATAGCAAGGGAACTGTTATGTTCCATATAAACTTCAAATATTCAGTCCCTTATTTTTTCTGGATTAATAGTAGTAGTAGTAGTGATAATAATAATAATAATAATAATACCAAAACAAACAAAAACAACAAAACCCTCCAAAAACCAAACCAAAACCCATCAAAAAAACTCCACTCAAAAAACCCAAACCTTGCAGAAGAACAGATTTATGTTGCTATGAATGTGTACATATGATCTGACAATAAAATTATTTACAAGAAATGTCCATCAGATAAACTCCGGGATCTTGTGAGCTGGTTAAGTGTGTCAGTTCTGGAAGTTCATTACAAAGAACAATCCTTTATTGCTGTACAGGTAAATATAAACTTTGTACTTCAGAAGCCCTTAATACAAAGGTCAATGGCTAAACCAGAACATAAATACTGGATGGCTGGAAGATAATCACTCCTGAACAAGTTCTTAGAATGCTAAAGACTGCTGTATAGATTAAAGTTACATAAAGAGAATACAGTGAACTGTGTGTGTATTCTGGTTTTATATGTTTTTCTTTTTTTCAAAGAAGGCTTCAGATCTGGCATTTGAATTTGATTTTCCAAATGGGTCTAGGTTACCCAGGGCCAAAATCTCACAATCTGTTCAGAAAATACCAGCTTGAAATGGCAAAAGCTTTACTTTTTTTTAACTTTTCAGATGGTGAGGGAGAGTGCAGTACCCTCTAGGCATGTATCTAAATCAGGTCTGCTCTCTCACCCAAAAACATCCAATTGACTTTTGGAGCTAAAGAGAAACCAAAATCATAACAACAGATCTACAGCTTGTTTACACAGACATAGTAAGCAAACTTGACTCTAGGTAAATTTTGAAGTGGGTAAGTTACATTACGCTTAGCTTCCATGTAGAGAAAATCAAAGTAGGTATGTTAATATGGCTTTTATTTGATTTTGTTATTTATTTTGGGAGTCTGTTAATGCAATAAACCCTATAAAATGTAGCTTACCAAAAAGTATATCCCTCCTACTGGTGAGAATACATGGCTTCCTGGTGATAATCTCCTCAGCCTCCCAGCAGTGAGTGTGTATCCACTACAGAGTCACACTGAGAACTACAGCAAGCCGAGAAATCACCTGCAGTAAAACAACTTGGCTACTGTGACAGCCCAGCACTGCGACTTCCTGGCGTCAAAAGAACTAAGCTGTAAAAACACAACCATGATCCCATCTTGTGAATAGTTCAATTTCTACAAACTTTTAAAAAGTTGTAAATATTTACCTAGAAGGTTTGCCTTAAAAAAAGAATTGAGCATTTTGCCAATAAATATACTGAAAATGAAAGAAAGCTAAAATATATCAAACCAAGAGAAAGAAAGCAGAACTAAGCAGCTATATTTAAAATTGTTTTAATGACTTTGTAATGTCAAATAAACCATAAAATAAAAACATTTTTAAAAGCCTCTGTAAGTGGCTATTTCAGTTTCTTGGCTCTTCTTATAAGAAGTACTGTGTCCAGTTCTGGAATCCCCAATATAAGAAGGATATGGAACCAGTACCTGAAAGAGACCTACAAGAAAGTTGGAGAGGAACTTTCCACAAGGGCATGTACTGATAGGATGAGGGGGGAATGGCTTTAAATCAGAAGGGGGAAGATTCAGAGTACACATTAGGAAGAAATTCTTCACAATGAGGGTGGTGAGGCACAGGTTGCCCAGGGAAGCTGTGGCTGCCCCATCCCTGGAGGTGTTCAAGGCCAAGTTGGATGGGGCCTTGGGCAGCCTGATCTACTGGGATGTCCCTGCCCATGGCAGAGGGGTTGAAACTGCATGATGTTTAAGGTCCCTTCCAACCCAAACCATTCTATAATTCTATGATCTAAAGTGGCAAGATGATTGTGGCCAACACATAAAATGTATAAGAATTAGTTAGATTAATGCATAAGAAGGGAGTCCTGTAATAGAAGCAGAGTTGTTTCTGAGCTACAAGCCGCAGAAAGAGAGGGTTCATATCCACAGCATGCTCCTACAGGACTCATATTTCAGAGGGATTTTTGCCTCTGTGAAGACTGTTTACAGGTTTCTGCCTGTGCATTCTGGAAAATTCCAGCGCAGGTCATCAGAGTAGTCTATGTTGACACATGGATGTCTGAGAAATCCTAGCTAAGTAAATCCAGGTTTTAAGTGAACACACACATTGAGAAAAACAAAATGCACAAAGCTGTTTACTCCCTATGAAGATATTATAGTTTCATTGGAAAGGAAATAATTCCTACAACTTTGCACATGCCTAAGTCAAAAAATTATTTTAGAAGCATAAACAATCTTCTAAAACAATGAAATAAATTAATGAACCCGTCTGAAATCCACAACCATATGCCTCATCTGGTAAATCCTATGACATCAAATTCAGAGCCCTTCTGGCAAGTTCACCAGGCATCAGTGCCCAGAAGAAAAATAAGTTTCTTTTTTCTCGGTTATCTAATTGGTGTCTAAACAGCTCAGACTACAGGCTGCTAGGAAGAAGGCTCAGCGCATGGCTGCTTGCCTTTGTCTCTAGGATGGCCTTCACATTTTCTGACACTTCAGATCTCACACAGTGACCAGAAGCCTATTAAGCTGTCTCCTGCTTTCTGCTCTCACTCATTTTCACAGGGCAGCACAGTCACTTCCCTCACAACAATAACCTAGTAACATTAATACCGAGCAAACAAATCCTTTTTTTGCTGTCTCCTGTATCAGGCGCATCTCAGCCACTAGCTGCAGCACTACACCGGACACAGTTCTGACACATAAAGCATTACTCACGCCAGGTTATTCCCTGGAAGAGAACATACTTGAAAGATCTGGTACAAACTCGTATTCCTGAGTTCATCTGCAGAATTAAGAATCTCAGTGTATTTTAGGAAAATAAAACCACATTTTTTAGGGATTTCAGTAAGAGTTACTACGCTTTTCCTCTTCTCAATCTACTACTGCCATAAACAAACACTTCACAAGACTGTGTTTCCACGAGCTCATATAGTCCACACTAAGATTGGCAATGATAAATATACATATTCCTGAGAAAATACGAAAATAATTCAAAACTGTGCCAAATTTGAAAAGGATTTTGCTAGATCTATTTCCTGTAAAATATCTAACGTAATTGCATTTGAATTAAATTTAACAACAAATTCAATTTCCTAATTCACTTCAATTCAGCTCTAGAAGTTCAGCTTGGATCGAATGTTTATTCTTTCCACATAATTCTGTAGCATTGACTGCAGCTTGGACGTATTCCACAGGATACACTTGAAGTCCAGCTGTGAACTTCATTTGAGAAATATTAAGGGAGACCCTAAAGCTTCTGCTATGATCTGAGCTGGGATGACACAATTATAAGGGTCCCATTTAGACTCAAAACCTGTGAGTTTTGTCCCTTAAAGGTGAAATTAAATGTAAAATTTATTCTTATTTACTGTTTGGAAGAGATGACAATTTCAATTCTGTACACAAAGAGAAAAGGACTGTCAGCGTGAGTTTACAAATTAGAGTTTGGGAGAGACAATACTCTTTGTTTTGAAAGCTGTATTTGCTCCCATTGCAGTGAGGCTAGCTCTCATATACCATGAACAGAAAGACTTTTGAGTTAGATGTAAAATACAAGCTTCCCTGTTAACTTAATATTTAGTTATCTCATTCATTAATAATTTTTTGTAAAGCTGAAGTAAAAACAACTGCATTTTGTAATTAAGTTCCAAGTTACATATTCACAGTGACACCTTGGGAATGAGCATACGGCATTCTCTTACCTTTGTGATTCAAAACTGGTTTTGCATTCTTGCATGGAACAAAATGCTTTATCAATAATTCAAATAACAAAGTCTGCTGGGCATTAACTTACAACTGATAGAGTAAACAAGCACTGAAGCTTAGCAAAATTGATTGATGCTGCATTAGTAAGATGATCCTATCCTACCGTATTACTGTGGCTTTATTGTAAGCGTGAGATACCATTATCGTCTGTGATGAGGTCCTAGAAATATACTGGTTTCAAAGCATACAGCTCATCTTCTCTGTGAAAGGCTGTCAGATTACAGCTATGTGTGATCATAAACCAGTACTGAAACAAGAATAACTGTTCCCATCCAACCCTTTGTGACAGGAACAAAAAAATCACGGATTTTGTCCTAATGTGCTCTCCAGCATGAGCAGCCTTGCATAGCAGCAAAATCCCTTAATGCTGGAGGAACGTGGCATACTGAATGACTCAACTTTATTAGAGGAATTAAAAAGCATTACACAATCCACAACACAGATATCTCAGAAACAGAGTCAAGGACTGAAAGTTTTCTTAGTTTAAAGAAAAAATGGGGGACTGTGAACAAGAAAAATACATTCTTTATGAAAGAAGAGAGTTTTTGGAATCTAAAGCGTAAGTACTGGAACCATAAGCAGAGAATCATTTGGATGCAGGGATAAGAAATTCAGCACTAACCTAGACTGCTTTCCCCAGGAGAGGGAAAGAAGGAAGGTCTTATTCTGCCAAGGTTGCTCTTTGATATAAGCAAGAACTGAATGAAGAAGGCCAAATAACTTATATTTTTCCTGTCTATGAACTCCCACATATCTACTGAAATGAAACCTAAGGCATGCCCCTTCAAGGTAATATTTTACTTACATATTCTATCAAAAATACCGAGCAAGATTTTTGCAATGCTTTATGATAATAACATCTTGATCAGCTGCAGAAATAAAGCAGATGCTACCTTGAAAAATGTCTCTAGTACCAATTAAAAAATAATAAAACTTGAGGTTACAAGCACTGTGGAAAAAAGAATATCCATTCCTTGCTCTTGTTATTAGCAGTTGAAAGACAAGATTTAGGACTTTGCTTCATTTGGCCATATCAAGAATGGCTGAGAGAGCTGGGGTTGATTAGCCTGGAGAAGAGGAGGCTGAGGGGAGACCTCATTGCTCTCTATAACTACCTGAAAGGAGGTTGTGGAGAGGAGGGTGATGGCCTCTTCTCCCAGGTGACAGGGGACAGGACAAGAGGAAAGAGCCTCAAGCTCCACCAGGGGAGATTTAGGGTGGACATTAGGAAAAAATTTTTCACAGAAAGGGTCCTTGGGCACTGGAACAGGCTGCCCAGGGAGGTGGTTGAGTCCCCTTCCCTGGAGGTGTTTAAGGCACGGGTGGACAAGGTGCTTAGGGGCATGGTTTAGTGTTTGATAGGAATGGTTGGACTCGATTATCCGGTGGGTCTCTTCCAACCTGGTTATTCTATGATTCTATGATTCATTTCTCTCATGACTTCTCTTCAAAACATCTTCGGACTTTACTTTCCTTCTCTATGGGAACTTGAACGTTTTGCTTCCTAAAAATCAAAACATTGTAGCAAAGGCAGGGCTGTATCATATTGCTGAGCCAGAAAGAGAGGGACCATCAGGCTGAAAGCAAATAATCAATGGCTTGCCATCTAATTAGTGGCTGGTAACAAGCATAGCACATGAGAGGTCAATAGTGAGTCCACTGTTGCTCAATATCTTCATTGACAACCTGAATGATGAGACAGAGTACATTCTCAGCAAATTTAAAGGTGATTATAAATTCAGCAGAGAAGTTGACATGCTGAATGTCAGAAGTTTAGCCCAAAGAGATATTGAGACACTTGAGAATCAAATCAGAAGAAACATCCCCTGGATCACAAAGGAGAAGGTCAAAGTTCTGCACCTAGAACTGGATAAACCCATTGCAGCAGCACCACATGGTAACCAACTGACCACAAGTACCCTGTAGAGACGGACTTGGGGCAGGGGACACACCAAAAATGAGCCAACAATGGATGAGGGAAAGGCTGTGGGTGCAGTGTACTTGGACTTCAGTAAAGCCTTTGACACTGTTTCTCACAGTATTTTGCTTAAGAAACTGGCTACCACTGGCCTGGACAGGTGCACATTCTGCTGGGTAAAACCTGGGTAGATGGCCGGGCTCAAAGAGTGGTGGTAAATAGAGTTAAATTCAGTTGGAGGCCGATTACAAGTGGTGTTCCTCAGGGCTCAGTGCTGGGTCCAGTCCTGTTCAATCTCTTTATCAATGACCTGGATGAGGGCACTGAACATACCCTCAGTAAATTTGCAGATGACACTAAGCTGAGACAAAGTGTCAACCTGCTTGAGGGTAGGGAGTCTCTTCAGAAGGATCTGAACAGGCTAGATCAATGGGTTGAGCCCAAAGGTATGAAGCTTAACAAGCTAAGTGCAGAGTCCTGCACTTGGGATGCAACAACCCTGTGCCGCGCTACAGGCTTGGGGAAGAGTGGCTGGAGAGCTGCCCGGCAGAGAAGAACCTGGGGATGTTGGTTGACAGTTGACTGAACATGAGCCAGCAGTGTGCCCAGGTAGCCAAGAAGACCAATAGCATCTTGGCTTGTATCAGAAACAGTGTGACCAGCAGGTCCAGGGAGGTTATTGTGCCCCTGTACTCAGCACTGGTGAAGCTGAACCTCAAATCCTGTGTTCAGTTTCAGGCCCCTCACTACAAGAAAGACATTGAGGTCCTGGAGTGTGTACAGGGAAGGGCAGCAAAGCTGGTGAAGGGGCTGGAGCACATCTTACGAGGAGCAGCTGAGGAAACTGGGGTTGTTTAGCCTGGAGAAGAGAAGGCTGAGGGGAGACCATTTCACTGTCTGAAAGCTACCTGAGAGGAGGAGGAGGTTGTAGAGAGGTGGGTGTTGGTCTCTTTGCCCAAGTGATGGGTAATAGGACAAGAGGGCAATGGCCTCAAGTTGTGGCAGGGGAGGTTCAGATTGAATATTAGAAAGCATTTCTTCACTGAAAGGGCTATCGAGCATTGGAGCAGGCTGCCCATGGAGGCAGTTGAGTCATCATCCCTGGAGGTATTTAAAAAACGGGTAGACAAAGTGCTTAGGGATATAATTTAGTAGTGGACAGGTGCAGCTGGGCTTGATAATCTCAAAAGGCCTTTTCCAGCCTAGTGATTCTATGAACAATGGACTCTCATTGCAAGGAAGGCAGACAGACTGCAAACTGCCCAGGAGCAATGTGGCCAGTAGAATGAGTGGAAGGTTTTGTTCTTCTCTGCTCAGCAATAGTTAGGCTGCATCTGAAATGCTGTGCCCACCTGCATTCTTCCCAGTTCAACAGGGAAGCTGAGAAATTAAAAAAGATGCAGAAGAGGGCCACCAGCCTGTTTAAAGGCCCAAAGCGTATAGTCTAGAAGGGGAGGCTGATATTTTTTCAGTCGACCAAAAGAGAGGATAAGGAGTGATCTGGTAGAAACCCACAACTGTTTGCAGTACTGGCAGAGAAAACAACAGAGGCTAATTAACATAAATTGTAGCTTGAGAAGTTCAAATTGCACACTAGGTGCAACAAGCTCACCAAGAGAGTAGTGCAGCGCAGAATTAGGTCACTCAAAGAAGCTACTGAATCTACATGGTTGGAGGTTTTCAAGACTTGGCTGGCCAGTGCCATGGCCGACCTGGTTGTAGTGCTGGCAACAGTCCCACTTTGAGCTGGATTAGATGATCTCCAGAGGACCCTTCCTTCTAACATTTCTGTTGATTTGATAGTCACTGTGACATAGATATGCTTGGCATAGACAGAAATATGTAATCTATAAATTATTCAGGACCAGGAAGAAAAGCCAATAAATAAGGTTTATATTTTGAAGCAGGACTTAGAGAAACATGCAGACTTCTCACTATTTAGCTGCCGCATGGGAGTGGCATAGAGAAAAAAAGCAGGATTGAAGGGGCAAGGGTACCAAGGGAGAACAGAATCAGACTGTGTGCATAGAAAGGATGGAAATCTCTAGGGCAAGGGTACCAAGGGAGAACAGATTCAGACTGTGTGCACAGAAAGGATGGAAATCTCTAGGACAAGAAATAGGGGAACAGAAGCCAAGGAAAAAAAGGTAAAAGATAAGAAGAGAAGCCAGACAGAAGATTTGGAACTGCTGATGGAGGCAGATGGAGTGAAACCTCTGGAGGTTCCTCCTGATCATGTGGACTCAGGCTACGATAAGAAGCATAAAAGAGGAAGGCAGAACTTTCTGTGCTGGGAAACAGGAATATAATGAGGCAGGTTAAGGGAGAGAGGGAAAAAAAAAAATAAGAACAAGTCAAACAGAAGGGTAAGTGGCAATTATATTTGGTGGTAACTAAGCAAAAGACTTCTACCTAAAAGAACACATTTCCCTACAGAGCCCTAAGGAGAGTTCAGGATTCCCACGTTTCACTAATCTGCTGTGAGCAAGTGTTTGTGTGAAGTGAAGTAGCTAAGTTGGAGAGTGACAACCTCTAAGTGATTTCCAGAGGACTGACTGGTTTAAGAGATTGCTTGGCAGAAAGATAAACTCTCTATGGCAAGACACATATGGCAGCTGATGCTTAAAGGCAGGATTTGTTTGTTCACCTTAAATATTACTGTGGTCATGATCAATGATTCAATAGCTTTCAAAAAAGATCAGAACAAAGAAACAAACAAACAAAACCCAGAAGAAACAAAACCATAATTAACATGTCAAAAATAGATACTGAAAAAGAATTTTTACGTTTTGTCAGTAATGCAAATCAACAGATTTACTGATCTGCTGCAGAATTAAGAACTACTGCTGACTTCTAAATTACTTTTTCCTGAAGTCCTAATTGATCAGTCAGAATTTCTAATTAAGTTAATCAAAGAGAAAGAATTTATTTCGGCTACTCAAATCATGCCTGTAGGAAAGGCCACAGGTTCTAATCTTCCCTACTGAATGCTTTCCATACGAGACAGCCCAATTTAACTCAGCAATAAAGATTTTTGGGGTGCATAGTCTACCTAAATCTATGCATGGGATTGAATTTTTTTAATTCTAAAAGGAGGTTATCTTGATCAATATGGCAAAACAGTAGCTTTTTACTAAAAGTAGATTTTTACTAAATCCAAATTTTAGAGTGTACACTTCAAGACAGAATAAGGTTTGCAGAAACTCTGCATCCCTTCTTTGTTTTACCAAGCTCGAAATCACATAGCGAATCGACAAACTTAAGCTTCTCAAACTGCTTTTGACAAACAAGATCTAAGTACAGTTGAGAAACTTACCACACGATGTCCCCAAAAGTGCCTCTGCCGTTGTCGAGGAACAGTGCCACGTGCTCATGTACTGTAAAGGTCATTGACAATATGGTCCTGGGGACCCCTCATTCCTTTCATATTTTTCATTCTCCTGCTGTGTTGAAATAAAACCTATGAACTTGAGGTTTGCTTTTCTGCATTCCTCCAGCCTCATAGGAATTCCAGAAGCAGAGCATCATGTCTGCAACTTTGCCTTCATCATCTTTTTTATCTCCTGTGACCTTGAACTACAGAAGACACAAGAGACGCAAAGGCCTGAAATAACATTAGATGTTAATAACCTCTCAAGTTCAGTGATTTTCAACTTGTTTTAATTCTTCAATTCTGAAAGGTTTTTCAATTTTCAATGTCCCCACAATGCCTGTAGCAGCAATTTGGTGTCCATTCCTCTTGTTCAACAAGAAGTTTAAGCTAGTACCAGATTTTCAATTTGAGATTTCTTCAATTACTCCTAATTAAGAAATGATAAACTTTTGCTAACTTTAGGAAAGAATTTCTCTTAAAATTTCAGCCCCAAACAACAACTGGATACAATCGCGTCTTTACACTAAAGTTTTGAATCCTGAGGCATATAACTTGCAAAACAGCTGCTCTTCTGAGCTGCAGCCTGCATCCAAATGAGACTCTGGACCACACATTCCCTGTCATTTTGGCTTCAATCCAAACGTAAATCTATAGAAACATATCCTAATGCTGGAGGATCAGATATGAATTCAACCATAAATATTCTAAGGTAATTAGATTGCAGGCTTGACTATGGCACTTACTCCTTTCTGAATACAAATGTCTCATTACCAGTTGAAACCAATTAGCACTGTCTGGTTCTAAATGCTGCCCTTTCTCTCCTCTCATCTCCTCTCCCTTCATCATACGCACTTTTGTTTTTTCAGGTTGATTTAATAGCTTGTCAGTTGAAAAACCTTGCTAATCCATTTAGCACAAGAGTAGTATACAGATTGTTTTTACTGCCCTGTCTTCTTCTGATTTGCCTTATTGTATATTTATCCAGAATGAACTTTTTTTTCTCACGACTCCTTCAAAATAATCATAAGTGAGACATGTAACACTGCAATATAAAAAGAGAAGCAAAGGTTTCTGTAGCACAAACATAGCTACAAAGCACAAAGGCCTTGCATCTGTTATTATTTTTAGAGGCCACTTTCTCATGCTTACCTATATCTGGTACAAAAGAACCAGAAGTAGTGGCACCAGCAGCACATTATTATCTCTTTTTGGGTTTGCTCCAGTGCAGGTTGGCAAGAAAGGGATCTTTTATTATCTCGCTTATAGACTGTAAAGAGAACATCTGTCTTCTACACACAAAACCCATCAGTGTTCCCTGCCTGAAGAGAAAATCTGTGAAAATTGACAATTTGTCGAACTAATCAGACTGATTGTGATTTTGCTGCCATCTGATGTATTCTCACAAAGGGAACTTCTCGTCTGTCTCTCCAGAAGCAAAAAGTCTTTCACCGGCATTTGTACCAGAAATGTGCAACCAACTCATCTTGGCAATGATTCTTTTGATTCCTTTTCTCAGCTTTTTTTTTTTATTCCTTGTCCCTCCAGTATTTCAAGAGTCTGAAAAAATGCTAATCATCGGCTCTCAAATTCTCTATTTGTGTACTTGTAATTTTTGTACTGATTCACTCTTCTTTCATATTATATTCATATAGGATTTCTGAAAGCAAACAGAGCTGGAATGATTGATATATATTAATCTGTAGACAAATGCTCAGTTCCAAAGAGAATTCTGTAGAATGAAAGCTATGTACATACTTGCACCTTGACATTTTTCTAACTTTCTGCACTTGTGGCATCAACAGGTTTTCAACACTACTCTGCATACTCAACACACAAATTGTAAGAAATGCAAAAACACAAAAGAAACTTTCCTCTTAAATTAAAAAGTCTGCAACTTTTTTGATTTGAGGATCCAATTCTCAATGAGATAATAATAAATACAAAAAGACCTTCATGCAACTTTGAAAGCAGTAAGATCTCTGTATACGCCCTCTAATACTCCTGTAATTTAAGGGATAGGTAGGGAAACATTCATGAATTTAATTTGAAGTTATCCTTATATTCATCAGCTGAAGACTTGGCTTAGTAGCCATATCCCTGTAGAGTGTGATCATGCAAACAATAATAAATGAAGGTTTAATAAAGGTATATACTCAGATGCAAGCCCTACAGACTGATCTAGCCACCAAGCAGACATCTCTCAACGGCAATGTCAATTAAACAGAAATGTAAATCTTACTATGTTAATTAAACATAAGAATTTACAAAGGACTTGCAGCAAGACAACTGAATCTCTCAGAATGGCCTTCTGAAAGTGTTTTGGAGAATTTAATACCTTTGGATACTTCCCAGAATGTCTCCAAGTCAACAAATACACTTTTCATCAGACTTACTTGGAATGCAAAGGCCCCCCTCAAAAGTAGGAGTCGGCACAGGCTGCCTGCATTTCCTTCTGGACTCTGCTGCTCTTCAGGCTAGCACAGCTGGTCACATAATGTAAAATCACATTTTCCCCACCAGGTTATTTTCCAGATCCATCATTCCTACACAGGGCTGTATCATTATCCCAGGAAGGGGCCCTTCTGCAGAGAACCCATGGCCTGTGTGTACTTTTTGTGCTCCCTCCAGTGAGACAAGTACCATCTAGCAGGGTTTAACTCTGCCATTTTCACTGAGAACCTGTAATTATCTTCCAAAGGGGACATTTCAGTCTGTTTAACTGATGAAAGGCCAAAGACTCTCAATGGCACAGAGTGACAGATCACAGACAGCTAGGGGAATATCTCATCAGCATTGATTCCCATAAAGACACTGCATTTAATGACGACTGCACAGTACTGCAGTTTAATGGCCTTCCATGACTCAGGTTCTGTACAAGTATTTCACTTATTTAATCAGTTATACTTTATTCACTCTTTAATATACAGCTAAATGTTCAAGGCAAGTCTTATTATTTTCTCATAACACTGTAGGAATCTTTACTGCTCTGGACCCACTGGTCTGCGCTTGCAATCAGCAGTGGAAACTGTAGATGAGAGGTGAAATCTATAGACGGCGATTAATATTTATCATTATCATCTTTATTAATAGACAATTGCAACAATTCCAGGAGCATACAACGGTACATTCTCTGTCTTACGATGGGAAAATAAATTACAGCAAGTTTACAGGTTCTTCCCTTTGAAAACAACAAAAATGATATCTTGCAGAATACTGAAATATAGTTACTTCCTGCAGCAGAAAACTTTTTGAACCCTACAGCCATACCACGACACATTATGATGATATTATTTAGGGAAGAATAAGAAAAGGTAAGAGATGAATGTTTTATTCAGAACTGCAGGAATTATTTGAATAGTAAACACAGTCCAGTTTCCTAAAGTGCAAATTGTCTTAGTTGACTACATTGAGTTACTGAAGTTTAACTCTTATAATCATATAAATAACTCTCATAAAATGCGCCATGGGATCTCTAATGACTATAAGAAAACAATCATGGAAGAAAAGCAGCAGAAACTAGAGTCAGTTCCTAGACTTTTTGGCTGTAGGAGCACCCCACCAACATTTTTCCCCTCTTCTACAGATTGTTAGTACAGGAAAGAGTGGATAAAGGGAGATGGAGGCACAGGAATGGTGAGATTCATCTGCCCAGGGATCTGCACTTAAGGCAGCCCTGAATTCCTCCCTGTCATCTAGAGGCAGGGACCTAAACTGGACCAAATTAATCCTGCTCTACAAAAGGCTGTCTCTCTCCATTGCACTGTATTAACAAGTAGCTCATATGCAGACACCTGTATGACAGGAACAAGAGTTTGTTTACAAAAAATTGTGATCAGGGCGTCCTAATTTCCTTAGCAAATGAGGCTGTGCATTGGCATATATGCTCAAAATCCTGAACCCCAGCAAGAAGAGCTGTTCAGCTAACCCTAAGAAAAAGATTCAAGCACAAATCCCACTATGTGCATACTAAACAGGCATTAAAACAGGATATACAGAACACACTCACATTCATATTCACTACTAATTACTGTTCAGTGTAAAAAATTGTATCTAGTTATGGAAGTCCCATGCATTTGTGAGTACAAGTATTTCAGCCTGACATGTGATGCAACATCTTCTTTCACAGAATTCCAGAAACCCAAAACTTCTCAAACCAATTTTGTAAATGCTAAATTTAAACTGGATATAAGCCTCACTGGAGTTTTAACTGAAAACTTTTGCTTGTTTGGGTCTCCCAAAATATTGTATATCTATCTATCTATCTGTGTATCTATATTTTAAATTTTCCAACAGATTTTTACTTCAGCTCCGAACAGAGCAAAACCTTTTGTTTTCCTGAATTCAGAAAAAAAAATTGCTCTAACACAACCCAGTCAGATCTGTTGTCATCTCAACAGTTCAAGCCCCACTTTAGGCATCCAGAAGGGCTGTTGCAGTTTAACCCTAACTGGCAACTAGGATCACGTTGCTACTCTCCCACCCCAGTGTCCGGGTGGGCCAGCCCACAATGCTTTGTTTTTGAGGCAAGTTTTAGCTAATAATAACATCACTGTGCTTGAGCACCTACCCTATCTGCCAGACCTGGCTCCCTGTGATTCCCACCTCTTCCTAAAGACCAAGTTGGCCCTCAAAAGAACCCGTTGTTTCTTGGTAGAAGATGTCAAAGCTAAAACAGTGGAGATCCTCACAGCCTTTCAGAAAACTATCTGCAGAATTGCCTTGAACGTTGGCAGCATCGTCTGCAGCTGTGTGTCAACTCAGGAGGGAACTATTTTAAAGGTGATTGTAGTTGATTTTCTTAATTTGTTAAATAAAAAGCGTTACAGGCACAACCTTGGGGGTTTTCTGTCAGACTTAGTATGCTCCCTCTTCAAAACATGTTTACTGAAAGAGTGAGCTTGCTGGATGTCTGAGGTCTGTTGTTAAAGGGGTCAAAAACTGATTAATGTGCTAAAGGCTCCCTCACTGTTAAAGTTCATGAGATCTACTATTATGTCAATTAAGTACTGCCATGCCACTTCCTTTGTCTCTTTTCCCAGTTAGGTTTTGGTCCGTATTCAGAATATATTCAGTTAGATTTGGTGTTTAGTCTTATAAAGTTATGATGAACTAAATAAAAAATCCATAACCTACAGAGAATAAAACGCACTTTCTTCCTCAATTTCTAACCAAGAAATACCAATACAGAAAATATCTCCTCTAAGCCAACAGAAAGCACATAATTTTGTGATCTCTTCATTCTCCTCCATGAAGACTACATCAGTCAAGTCAATCAGCATATTATGTGTTCCCATCCCCTGGCCTTTCTGATGTGTAAAGCATAGATTACAACCTGTCGATACTATATTTTCAATTGTTCACTGTTGTCATTCACACTTTCTGTTCTGCAGCCTTCCGAAATCCCTTGGTTGTTAATCTGCAGGTAGATCAACACTGAGTCCTCTCTCCTACACCACAACAGAAATCACTTTGTAGTCTGTTCTCACTCATCTCAAGCCCGTCTCACTGAGGTTTGTGGACACAGCCCTAAGTCTGCTTTCTTTCCAACCTTAAGATCCCAAACTTAATCATATAAACTTCATATCTGTAATGAAAAGTTAATAAAGAAATATTTACTGATCAATTATAAAAGAAAGAACACAAGGATCAAGAGAACTATGAACATAAACAAAATAATCAATTTCTAACACTTTTTCTTTCATCATTTTGGATTGATCTTGCCTGTTTCAAGTTTCATCCTGCTCTCCTTGCACACCAATTAACTGCTGCTTCTACCTGAATCCACTTCTGTTATTTATCATCTTGTGTAGTTTCTTCTTTGTTTTAGGTCCACACTCTTAGTTTCCTTTCTGCGTATCTTCTCTCCCTTTACAGCAGTTTGCAGAACCCTGAGACAAATTTTAATTATACTTAAAATGACAGTAATATATAAAACCACTGTAGCATAAGGATCAGGTGTTCTGTCATTTTGCCAACAGATTCTCTGTTTACTAAGCCCCAATGTTAACAAAACCAATTTCTTCTGTGACTTTTACTTAGGTTAAATTCCTCTATAGAACAAAAGGACACAGCATGATATTTTTCTGTAATTTCTTTAATTAGCATCTTACTGTTGTTTCAATTGTCTGAATGCACTTCATCTTTTTAATGACAATGCTGCTCCTTGACTCCCATGAACAGAAAGTAAACAAATTACCTGAAGGTCCCTGGTGTTGTTGTAAAAGCATTCCCCACACACACACCCTCCCCACCCCCAATCTTTGTTCTAATTAAGCAACATTCAAGGTTTTTTTTCTTTTATATAAGACTGTGAAAAGTAAACACGAATTGCTGCAGTGATAACAACTTTGATTTTTTTACTCAATTAGCAGCATGTGGTATTCAGGGCTTTCAGAAACCACAAAAATCGTTCAATGTCATTTTCACAGAAGTGAAAACTATTGTTTCTCCTCCACAATATATAATTTAATAAGGTTATACTAGACACATAAAAAAAATATTCCTTGTCTGTATTTAGGGGGACACGACATTTCTCCTCTGTTTTCCCTAAAATAAAAAGAAACATCAAAATGATTCTTTTTTCCCCTATATCCACTCTGTAAAATTATTTTGAACAATCTGAAAAATTCAAATAGCGTGGGAAAGAAATACTGTTCTCAGGCTGCAGAATATCCATCGGTGTGTTATCAGAGCCACCAGAGAAGAAAAAAAATATCCCCCTGCAGAGGAGGAAAATAAAGAAAATAAGAGAAAAACAACAGAGAAAAATAATGCCTAGAAATACTTGCTTTGCTCTTGTTTTGAACATGGAGATCAATTCTACCCCCTCTCCCTCCAAATAAGATGGATGGCATGATGTCCCTTAGGCTAATTTGTGGCAGTCTCACCACTCTACAGGCGTCACCACACAGAAGAGCGCGTCCAGCTCACAAGTAAGCACAGGGAGATAGCAATCACAGCCTGGCTAACAGGGAGCAAGACAGAAACATCAAAATGTCAGCTAATTTACAACTCATTTGCTACTTATTAAGCTTGTCCTTTACACTCTGGGTTTTTTTTCTTCTTCACTAAAATACCACCTTCATCTGGGGGCACTCACAATTAGGATGGATACATTTTTTTCAGCTTCCAGAACATGGCCTCAAGAGCAACTCCCTAGGGTCTGATGTGCAAGTCAATTTATGTATGGTAGTGCAGACTTCCCTAATTTCCTTCCTCTCCAACATAGCTAGATGGCCCCCAGCACATTTAAAGAACTTGATTTGCTATTAGCTAAGCCCCTATCATGCAGACAGATCCAGACAGGATTTACTTTTTTTCTTTCTTTTTAAATGTGACGTAGTTGTTGTTGTGGTTGCCCCATGGATGTTTTCAGCCCTTCCATTACAAATAGCTGAATTCCTCCTGAACAGTCCTTGCTTATGTTTGTGTGTGCATTTTTGTTGTCTGTTGCCTTTTCAGACCAAAACATCTGTTCGATATGTTTCCCTGCACTGGTTGCATGGTGAAACAAGCCAATGTCAGAGAGGGACTGAAAATCAAAATTCTCAGCAGGAGTCAACCCTGCCTCTCAAACAGTAGCATGTGCTGCTGGCAGTACCAGTGGTCTACGATACCTCCAATGGCTCCATTGATTAGCATTCAATTGCAAATTTTTACTATTTTTGACTTGGGAATGAACTTCCCACGCTTTGGAACTAGAACTGCTTACTGGGAGGAGGTTTGGGTCAGATTTCCAAGATTTGTTATTACAAAAATAAACATCTGGTGATACATGAACAAGAGCCTGGGTGTAATCCTCCAACCGAAAATGAGGGTATTAGGGATCTATTTTGCTTCTGTGCTTTAAATATCCCATTCTGTAACTTCTTGCATATTTAACTGTTCCACCTTGGTCAATGGCTTTTGGCCCCTTTATTCAGCCTTTGCAAGTGAATCCTCTTACATGAAGTTTCCCTGAAAACTATGTGTAGAGGATTTCAGAATAAAATCTAATTCTGTGAAATCAGCCTCCCTATTCCTCATCATTATTCAACACACTGGCAGCTAACAGGGAAGATGACCAGATTTGAGCTATGTTCTTCAGTTTCCTAAATTCATCTCAAATAGTTGGTTCTGTATGAATAAATGCAAAAAAACCTCCCAAAAAGTACAAAGAAGTGTCTTGAGCCAGACCTAAACAGAAGTAATACAATCAGGTTGGGTCAACAACAGGTGAAAACCTGATCCATTGTAATTGGCACCATCTTTATTAGTCAACAAGGTAAGACATGAAAGAATGCTTCCTTTTGTACTGCCAGTGACAAAATTGATATCTAGTCGAAAGGATTTTATAGCTTTCATTCTCAACTGATAGTAGAAAATATAATTCTGGAAAACCAATTGAACCTAGGGAGGTTACATAGATATAAATGATGCCCACTATCTATCAAGATACTAATGAAAATTAATACTGTGTTTTGCAGGTCAGAGAGAAGCCTGCTATTTCTATCTGTCTGTTGCACTTTTAAATGTTTGTCAAGCTGTAAAACCTTTCAAATACACACCAAAAAACCTCAATACTTTAACATATGGCAGCTTGAGTTTTTCAAGGATAATAAAGGCTTGTAGGTGGTGCAAAAAAGTTTCAGGTCACTGCTGCATTAAAAAAAAATTATCTACAAGGTAGATGAGCAAGAAGGAGCTAAATTGTAAAGAAATACATTTTTTTCTGCTACAGAAGAGGAAAGTGAAGGGACTGAAAGAGTATGGAATGAATCCTCCACTCTGGAAGTGCCTAATTTCCAGCAGGCACAGAAAAAGCCTGCATTCCTAGCTTAGACTAGACAACTTTCTTCTGTAACATTTAATTTAAGCGAAATCGACCATATATCATGGGTTTTTTTACATTTTGTATTCAGCATTTAATAGACAGTATAAACAAAGGGACCTCAAGGATAATGAGGAATGTTATAAAAATGAACCTTTTACTGGCATGTCAGAGATTTATACTTTCTTGCATGCAGTTATAACATGTACTGCAGAGGCAATATATATATGATATGCAGTTCACTTGGACTCAATGACATAGCAATGGTTCAGCAGGAGCACAAGTACTGCCACAGCTGGCATATCAGTCTTCATTTTGAAAACCTGTGAAAAATTGAAAAGTATCTGTAATTTTCCTGTCTTCGTCAGGTTATCTGAGTCCTCTACCTTTAATATGCTGTGGGCTGCTCTGAAATGCTTACCTACAAAACTGCTCATGGGGCTAAGAAAGCTCCTACAGACAGTTTCTAAGTAATGGAATATATTTTCTGATCACAAATGTTTCCTGGTGGCTTTTATGGTAGTGCCTCATTTTTATCATGTCCAATACAACAGCAGACAAAAAATTGCCTGGAAAAATATCAGAACCTAGTCTTTTATTGCATTCTTATAGAGTAAATAATGCAAGTATTCTTGTTGTGTATTGAAAAAGTTTAACTTTAATAGTTTTTAAACTTTATATTTCTATGTCTATTATTTCAATTTAGATAGCAGCATCTTCCCTTCTATTAAATTACTTACAAAGTTAGATAGAACAGTGTTAAAGTTTTTAAAAACATAGGAGACTTTGGCAGATGCAGAAATCACTGTAACACATATTGCTACAAGCAGTGCTCCATCCAAACAGCTTGCTTACAGGAACCAAATGGAAACTGGATTCCATCAGTATATATCACCTTCCCCACTCACTTGGCTGTTCTTCATTCAAACTTATCAAAAAGATACCAGAAACTTTTGCTGAGTTTCAATACAATTTGAAAAGATGGGATTTACTGTGACATGGTAAAAGAGCTTGTAATTATGCAGCTATTTACTATCATTAATTTAATTTTACATGATGCAATGGAATTCTGTAGTTTCCATGCTGACAAATGGTTGCCAGTAAAGAAGCAATTAGCAGTATAATGCTTCTGTGCACATGCTGAGTATTAGAGAGCACAAAAACAAGTATGAAATTGTCTTTTCTAGGCATTGAAGCCACAGTGAAAATACATTCTGATGAAAGCATGCAGTAGTAGCCTGAGAGTAGGAACAATGTCCAAGTCTCTGCACAAGAGTAATGACACACAGAGATCTCAATGGAACTGCAGGAAGAAAAGGTACCCTGCTGAACTGAACACAGCTCAGAGCTAAATAATAAATCAGAGCATGTAGTCAAGCATCCTGCAAAAGCACATCTCTTTCTCACATCTCTGCAGCTTCATGTCCTTCCTGTTCTAATCCATGGCCAATGGTTGGTGCAGCTGTAGTTGCAGCTGCAACCATAATGATGTCTTAACAGAAAGACTTCATTAAAACAGCACAACCAAGAATTTTACTAATAATTTTCACAAGACAATCTAGAGTATAACTATGCACTGGAAGAAAAAGAAGGAAAAACAGACAGTATTGTGTTATGATGTGGCTAAGAGTAGAGAAGCGCAAAGCTGATGAGCCTTTTATAGCAGCTTAGGCAACCCTGCAAAGCTCAAATCTCTTCTAAAGAATGTGTTTTGTTTGTATATATATACACACACAAATGCAATTCTGAACCACTAGTTCAGTTTAGTTCAGAGAATCGCACAAGACTAAAGTAACACTAATTCCATCCCATATGAATTCCTTCAATATTACTGCAGAAAGCATGACTGCAGCAAGGACATGTGTCATACCTCCATCCTTCCTTTATCCTGAGAGTGGAATACTAGGAAAGGCAACTTTGAATAGCACTAATACTTACATACAAAACACCCACATCTGCTTTCAAGATCACTGAGTTGAAGAATACCAGATCCTTAAGGCCAATGGGGTCTCCTACGTGAAAAGCCTTTGCAGCAGCTTAACGCAACTGTCATAACTGTGGCTAAAACAGACGAAAATGCACAAAGTATTTCTAAGCAGGAAATACTCATATTGCAGACAGACATACATGGTTAGAAATACTGTGTCCCTTTAACATAATATTTAAGTGAGAAAGTAGTGAAAGCTGTAAGTCTAGGTTAGAGCAGGTGACATCATTTCTTTGAATCACATGGATATAATCCTATTCAATGCTTCCATGATGTTTGTTATTATATTCACTACTGCAATATTTTTATATTGTTTTAATTCCAAGTTATACTATAGATATTGATTCAAGAAAAAAATTGTCAGTAATACTATTACATGTTTAATATTAAATCTATACATGATTCTGCACAAAATCAGGAACATAGCCTGCAGCCATAAGCTTTGCTACAATAAAGCAATGATTATCTATGCAAATATGTATCTTATGTGAATTTATTGCATATACAGAGAGGCTGCTTATGAAATATTACAACAATTAACAGCATCACATGCTTCATTAAAAGGTTAAAACCATGAAATCAAAAAGTTAAAGCACCTTAAAATAGTAACTATGCTTCTCTCTTCCCACTACAATGGCACATGATTACAGTTATCCTACATGATAGTTTGTAGCATAATTTTTCCTCATTTTCATCCTCAGTAGTGACCTTTTCAGCATATTCTTAGTAAATGCAAAGATTGACTTGAGCAAGCATTTGCTTTAGAAAATGATAACCTAAAAATCAGATGCATACCAAAAATTAGATTTGAGGTTGTAATACATAGTAAAGACAAAATATAGACATGGTACAGAGAAAATATACAGAAAAATCAGAAGGCATAGAAAGGGATAATCGAGGGTAAAATTACACCATCTGGACTTCTGCTTGTGGAGAAAAAATACATTCTCAATGGAAACTTTTTCAGATTATACCCTTAAATTTGAAGTTACTACACTGTACTTTTATTACATTCATACATTTATACATAATATTTTCAATGTTTAGTTCTTATGTGTTTAGTACGCATAAGAAGACAGGACCACATTTAGATGTAACCATCTTCTTTACAAGGACTAAAAAGAAATATGTCATGATATTAAATACTCTTCCGAGAACTGCAAAAAGCCATGGACTAGTCCTTTGATTTCAATTCCCCTCCGCTGTTCATGAAAGAAATATCCTTAAGATACTTTTCAGTTATTACTTCTCCTGGTATACAGCCTTTACAATGTACATAGGATTAGAGGGAAAAAATAAAAAAAGAAGATAGCTAGGGGGTCAGGAGGGAAGGACTCCTCTGCTGAGCCAGTGTGAAGTCAGGCACATCATTAATGCTGTGGAAGAGAACATGTCTCGGAAATGCTGAGGAAGTGCCTGGTGGGACTGCATGGTTTACACACGTCAGTATCTTCTACGTAGCTAAAGGCTGATCCTGTGTGAAATCTACCTGAAAATATTCACCCCTAGGACTTCAACTCAACCTGCTTTTATCACCTTGGGAACAGGTAAACATGCTGCTCTAGCATTTTCTGTTCATGCACATTAATTTTTTTAAAGACCTGGTTAAACATAAATACATCCTGACAGCTCCAGAATACATGCAAACCATTAAGGAAAGAGACAGAGAGAGAGAGAAATATAAAAAAAAAAAAAGCCAGAACAAACATCAAGGGAGATTGCTCACTGCCTGCTCAGCAACAAGAGCGTTACAGCCACCCACTCCTGCACCATCCGCCCAAACACATCCAGCAAAACCAAATTTATTGCTCTGTGGTGCTCTGACTCAGACAAGGAACTTGGGGAATAGCCACTGAATTTAGCAACAGAGGCTGCCTGTTTAGTACTTTACACTGGACTGAGCATTAGTGAGTCACTGCTGCTGTAACACAAATCAACTTGGAGACAGTATAAAGAGCAAACGAGAAACCCAGCCATAACCAGCGTGCAAGGAAAAACTGAAGCTGAAGGGTTAAGTAAGGTTTTTCTGCACAAGAAGGCAAGACCTAAATCTTCTTCATGATCTTTTCGGTTTTGGCAAGTGTTCCCTGCTAGCACCTTGGAAGGGGAGTAGGGTGGGGGCGAGGGAGGGAAAGGGAAATCTCCTTCACAATGAAGGTGTAACCTGCTGAGATCGTTAACAGGTCTCACCACAGAAATATTTGAGGACATACTTTTGAAACATAAGCACTGATAAATTTCAGGTTGGTTAACTGCATATAAAGAAATATATACTTTTACTTAGCAATGTCAGAGCTCAATGTAATGAAGATATGAATGAAGGAATCTAGAGAGAAATACCATTGTCCCATCCTCACATGAACCACTGAGTACTATACTGACTACGTTACTCCAGGATGAGAATCCAGCTCCCTTCACTCTTCCTCATGCTGACTGCACTAAGTCCATCACCGCACAGTAACAGTTTTCCCTGTACTAGTTCAATAGGGTGCAAATCAACTACTTCTTATATTTGATCTGGAGAAAATTTCAGAATTCATGGAGTCAGGAGGTAGCATTACAGACCCAGGTTCAAGGAAACTGGATAAACTGTTGTTCTGTTCTGTTCTGGTATTTAAAGGGGAAAAAAATCTGATTACTTGATTATATATTTTAACACCAGATGAAAAGCAGCAATATATGAACAACTAGATTTTCCACAATTATACCTGTCACATTTGAACAGAACAAAATTTATTGCCTAGGGGCAGTTTTAATTATAATCAAGTGGTGGGTGATTGAAGTTTTAATAAGAAATAGTGAATTGAAAATACATTAAATCCCCAAACAATTCTATCAAAAAAAAAAAAAAAGCAATCTTTGTCTCAGGGTGTATGGAACCTTAGGAGTGGCAGAACTTCTCTTGTTATTAAAAAATGAAAAACTTGAAATAGGTTAATGATGTCACTGTTAACCAAACATAGGCAAGGTGTTAAAAGCTCACACAATACATTTTTTTAGCTTGTAAGGAATGAATTTGAAGCTGGCCTGAAAAGGAAAAAAAATAAGAAAAAAAAGAAAAGAAAACAAATAATCAGGAAGTGTTCAAGGGAGGTTGAAATCATATGATCTTTAAGGTCCCTTGCAACTCAAACTATTCTAAGATTCTATGAAATACCCCAAAATAAACCAATCAAAACATCCCAAACTTCACTAGGAATTCAAACTGCTTTCTTTATGGAAGGCACAGCCCTTGAAAGAATTGTTATACAAAAACTGTATTTACTCATAGCTAAACTAGACATCACCATGCTTTGAATGTATTATATTCTGTGTTCACCTATAACTGAGGCTTGTAAATGCTTTCTGTTTGTGAGACTGCTTCCAAATCAATATCGATGTTTAACTACTTTGAAAATCAATATTGAATAAAAGTTAATTTCTCTGGCAGTCACAACCCAATGCAAACTGCTGAGAACTTGTGAACCTCCCTTGTGAACTGCTGCTCTTCATCTTCTACAGATGGTGATTTTGTTTAACAAAGATCACGTCCACCAGTCTGGAAAAGCAAACTGACTAGTTTTGTGTTTGCAAAATATTAGCAAAATGTTGGTAATACAGTGTGGGAGGTACCAACAACATAATTTATAAAGCGCAAAAATAAAATACTATTTTAAAAACATAGAAATTAAGTGCCTAAAACAAGACTAAGGAAAACGTAGCCAAAAAAAAAACCCCACTAATTAGGAAAAACTTTATTTACTAAATTCACTGTCATCAAAGGTTCAGAGAATATGACCAGAGGCTTCCCTAGGTAATCACATGTCTGACTTTTGGGCACCAGCAGATATAAAAAAGAAGATGCAAGCCCTACTGTGTTATCCTCCCTCCTAGTTCCATGAATCCTCCACTCCTCACACAGTGTCTCAGCACTGGTAGGATGGAGGAATAACTAAGGAAGGATAATGTAATTCTGTTCAGTCTAGCTAGTAACTAAGTGATCAGAGTTCTCTTTTGGAGGGTGGGAGAAAAACATAAACCTTCTTAGATTGAAGATAAATTTGACCTCAGACCTCCAATTTCCTAGACAGCAATTTCAGTTATGGAATCCTCTTCCAAACATATTAAAAGAGGAAAACTTATGAAAAATCCTAAACAAAACAACGACGACTACAAACAAATCCACAAAATATCTAACTACCAATCCTAAATAGACGATTTCAAGGAAATTAAGGTGTCATCTTGCAACATTGATCCAAATGGCAATGCTCCAGACAGAGCATTTCAGCTGTATCCACGTAAGACGTCTTGTGCTTAGCATGTACATATCTGTACTACAGCTGCGCTTCTCTCATGTCCATGTGCCAAAGATGGGATTTGGACCTAGGTGATGGACTCAGTGTTTCTGGTTTCACCAGGACAGTCAGGTGTGTTAAAATCAGGCATACTGTGAAGCCTGTTCAGTTTTAGGAGCTAGTGTAGTGAGAGTCTCTTTCCTTCTGAACACTAGGAACAGATACATAAAGACACTTGCAGAGATGCCACTGGGGACCACCTCCACCTCCCCATGAGTTCATAAATCAAATCCAAATATATAGTAAATCTGAGCCCCTGTAGGAATCTGGTTGAAGAGCACCAATTTGTATCTCCTAAGCAGCTGCACAAAAGAGAGTTAAAAACATTCTTGGACAGCCCTTGTACTTTGAAGAAAACATATCTTCATCATATTGATGCATCATAAAATGTGTCATTACCTTGTTTCTTGAAGCTTCCCCATCAAAGGGAATCTTTTAATCCAACAAAAGGATTAACATAAAAAACATGCTAAGTACCTCAGTCTTTAATGGCTAATAAAGCTTTTTGTAGGTGAAGCATGCATTTATTTATCAGCAAATTTACAGCTGGATCACAGAAAGTAAGAAACTGCAATTTAGACCTTCAGGAAATATCACAAAGCAGTTTATTACATTGCTTTCCTTCAGCATCTCCTGCTTTCTGAGCTTTCCCACAGAGACTTATGGTGCAAAGAAATTGCTGGGTTACTGGGAATTTTCGCCACTTGTACTTACAAGTACATCAAAAGTCTATTTTGCAGAGAAAGCTGTTAGGAGCTATCTTAAGTAAAGTTTTAACATGAAAATCCCAGTAGAAAGCTTGAAAGGTGTGATAAAGGTGGCAAGTGGACACCTTAAATGAGTGAACTTTACCTGAATCTACCTCATACTTTGATGAAGACAGAAACTCAGTACTTCTTCTTAACTAGCTCAGCAGCAAACTGTTTCCAAGGATTCAAGCTCTGCTGATCGGTTTCCTTTAAAGCTTACTTGGAAGAGATCCAGATTTACCTGCACTGATTCCCAAGGGTCCCAATTAGCTGCATGCCTGAAATACTGGCACAAAGTATGCTACCAAAATGCTTGAGGAAAAACTCAAATACTCCAGGAAACAATCTATTACACTGCTGAACCCATACTGTTATTCAGTCCTAAAGTGCATATAAGGATACTGCAGCTATGTAATATGCATTATGGTCATGCTGTAGATGACTACCATAACAATCAGGAAAAAAATCCTTTACAGAAAGAGAAAAAATAAGTTAGCAAGCCTCGTTTGAAAGAAGAGCATTCCACTAGTCATTACTGAACATTAAATTTATCAAAATACATGCCTAGAAACCAAGGCAAATGTAGGGGTTTGTGTGTTATTTTTGCAAAGAACAAGACTTTGAAATGGGTTTAAAGTCAGATTCTGATGCTTACTTTGCAATTCAGTGGGTCCTTATTGCAGCAAGAGTTCTACTGAAGTTGAAAATTGGTCTGTTGTGTGTACATATTTCATCAGTCAAAACCGGCATTTTTAAATTTAATCTTACTTTGACTCCAAAGTAACAATTATTGCATTCAGCTCAGTCTTACTAAAATTTGACCAAGAAAAAGGTGGAAAAAAACATTAAAGAAAAGAAATAGCTTCACTGTAGCAAAGTACTTCAGTATCTTGTTAGGGAAAAAAAAAATATCTACGCTTATCTTCCAAAGAAAAGAAACCCACCAAAAATAATTAAAACATCTGATTTTTTTATTTTTTTTTTTATTTAAAACATTTTGTCTGGCTGGTAGTGATTTACTGTTGATACTGAAGGGAACAAACAGAGATGTTCTCTCTGAAATTTCTAATCCAAAAAGTGTGAACATTGAGGGTTTACATGCTAATGGACCATGGATACTGGCAAGGCTTGTAGGTTTTCCTTACCCATCATTGCCCATCAGGACAGAATACTGACACAAAGGATACCTCAAGTGAAGAGGGCATCTCCCATGCACTTCACCCATAGATTACCATCTGGCTTCAGATATTGCTCCTTCAAAAAAAAATTAGGTGTTAGAATTTTGCTGGAGTGAAAAACAACCTTTGTGGACATTGCAGCCAGTGATAAATGTAACTTGCAGCTTCATCTAACAGGAAATCCCAATGGTTCTACTTCAATGAAGGAATTTTGTTAGTTCTCTCATATACTTAAACAGTATGAAGCACGAAGCACCACCAACTCCACTGAATGCAGAATAGAGCCTTGATAAAACTGTAATTTCTCCCTTCCATCTACCTATTAGCAGGAAAGGAAGGAAAAGGAGCAATAAGGAACAAGAACATATGGAAAAGGTTAAAAAAAAAACAGAGGGCATGTCAGATGCTTCTTTCTGCTTCTCCCTGATGAAATCTCTGCTTTGCTCCCAAAAAATCTTTTTCCAATGTTACACATGGATTATCAAAGTAAACATTGTAATAAGCACAGAGCAGTGAAATGGTAAGCCTGGAGACACAAAAGTCTTTGACAATTCCATAACCATCAGGATGGGTTCCATTTTAAATAATTTAGCTTCCACCTGCATTTGTGCTTTAATTCTGCCCTCTAAAAGGAAAATTGAATTACAATTCAAATGTTTGGAGAACTTATAAAAACTCTTTAAAATTCTTATGGAAAATGTTAAAATGGAAAAGAGTTGTCATTTACCACTTTTTAATTCAGACGAAAATTAAAAAAATCTCCTCTTGTCATTTTTAAGAATTGTTTCTATCACTGATGTATTCTGTCTACTAAAAAAATAGTTGTCTTTTTTACAACAATGACTTTTAAGGCTGTTACAAGTATGGGATGCAACATTTCCTAGAAGCAAACATTGGTTAAGGAAACCTGTCCAGAGAAGGGCAATGAATCTGGTGAAGGGGCTGGAGAACAAGTCTTACGAGGAGGGGCTGAGGGAGCTGGGGTTGTTCATACTAGAGAAAAGGAGGCTGAGGGGAGACCTCATTGCTCTCTATAACTACCTGAAAGGAGATTGTAGCAAGGTGTGTGTTGGTCACTTCTCCCAAGTGACAGGTGACAGGACAAGAGGGAATGACCTCAAGTTGCACCAGGGGAGGTTCAGATTGGACATCAGGAAAAATTTCTTCACCTAAAGTGTTATCAGGCACTGAAACAGGCTACCCAGGGAGGTGGCTGAGTCACCATCTCTGAAGGTATTTAAAAGACGGATATATGAAGTGCTTAGGGATATAGTTTAGGAGTGGACAGCTGCAGTTGGACCTGATGATCTCAAAGGTATTTTCCAACCTAGTGATTCTATGATTCTGTGACCACATCAGCTGGACTACAGTTTGAAAACACACTTTGTAGAAACTCTCAATATTAACTATACAACTATTGTACAACATATATTAGAACACACAGGCTAAATGGTCTAAGACAATGGGGTTTTTTATGCAGTTGAATGCAGCATTAGAAATAGAATCAGGAATTTTCAGATTTCATAACATATTTAGAAAATATTGACCGTACCTTGGACACAAGTACACTGAAAAGTATTTATAAGGTGGAGGGGTTGAACAATTCAAGATGAACTAGTGTGACACTGTAGCAACACAGGTAATTTTAACTTTTAATATGGGGAATGCAGAAAAGGAGAAGCAAAGGGTACAAAGCATTCCACTGAGACAATTACTGGAATGTTGCATACAGTCAGGTATCAGTGCTTTTAAAAAAAGGATATTGAAAGACAAGAGAAGATGTCTGAAAGAGTCCCAAAATTATCCAAGACTTGGGAAGAAAAAAAACCTCACAAAGGCAGAAGCTAGGCTCAGAGAGTCGTGTAGAGTGCACAACTGCTGTACAACAGTTTATGTATAATTTGTGTATGCAAATGGACCACTGATAAAGTTACATTTGGTTCTTCTCAGTAACGTTTAATAGAGCTTTCAGCAAATAAATGGAGTTTTTATTGCACAGGTTTTAAAATGTAAAAAATTGGTTTTGTAAAGTAAAAAGTAAACTCTGTGACTGAGGGAAAGGAGGGTAAGAAGGGCTAGCTAAACAGCAGTGCAGTTGCAGTGCAAGAACTAGTACATTCTTATTCAGTTGGTTTAGATAGGTAACCTTCCATTAAGCCAGACAAATTTTAGAAAATTAAATTAAATTAAACATTGTGATTTTGAAAAATACATGTTTTACCATGGAAAGTCATTCTTCCTTAAGATTTCCAACTAGCCATAGTGGAAATCAGTCTTACACCAATAAATGCATCACTGTGTTTCTTGTTTCTTGGGCAGATGATCTGAATGGAAGCCATCAGACCAAGAAATAAGCACAAAAATAGTTCTCTTCACCTGTCAGGCAGAAGTACATACAAGAAAAACAAAAATATCTGGAGGAGAAGAAGCTGCCTGAGGGTAAGCCTCAGCTAAGAAGAGTAGCAAAGCCCTGGAGACAAAAACTGGGACAAATCCAAGAAAAGCAACAACAAAAGTTTGGATTGCATTATTTTGTTTTAAATCTGAGCTTCTGAAGCTGGAAAAGTAACTTTATAAACAAAGGAAACTGAAAGAGTTCTTTGGAGTAAGATTTCACCCTTCACAGCTGATCTACCAACCCCCCAACTTAGGGCAACGTTCACTTTAATGAGCCTACACACCTGCAGAACATCTTCTACAAATTAATTTCAGTATTCATAAACCTGTGCAAAGAAACCTGTTTGTAACAAACATGCAGAGAATCCCCCAGAGGGAGTTTAAAAAAAAAAACCAACAAAAACACAACCTGCAGAAAATTAGCAGGTTGTAAAAATTAGTTTATTCTGTAAGAGAATTTGCTCAAGTGAATAAATAAAGGGGAGTGAATGAGAAAGAAGTGCTACAGCTATCAATGTTCCTTATTTTTTTCCATACCAAATGTCAAAGCAACAAAGAAGCTATGCTATCAGTGGCAACCTACTGTGTAAGCAGAAAGAAAAGTTAAATTCATTCAAAAATATTATTTGCCACAAGCTCTTTTTAGCTTTCATCATCTCAGTCATACTTGTAAGTTCCAAGTGCAATACACTGTGCTAGCAGGACAGAGATTCAGCAGGTGTCTCCCTAAGCTAGTGTACTAGATGCCATTTCAGCACTATATACAGTTCAGGTCCACAAAAATCAAAATGATGATTCATAACTATCTATGAGGATATGAGAAGTGGGAGGGACGACCCCCTTTTTATCTGTCAACAAGAATACAAGATTTACAGAAGTAAACTGTGGAAAGAAAAACCACAGAAACAGGCAATATTTGTAAGCCCTTTCATTGCAACCTCTCCGATTTATTTTTCAGACTTTTATGATGCCTTGCAAGGTATGTGATTTATGTGAATCTATCCTCTGAGGCATAACATTGTATCTATACAACCTGGGTTTTGGTTAATAAAATAATACTCAAGGCAAGACAAGTAAAAACAAATTAAAACATCCGACGTGGACAAGTTGACAAATGTTTGACTTCAAAAGTGTCATGTCTCACTAGCTGTCATTCCAAAACACATTTGCTTCAGCAACTATGAATCTTTCAAACTGGGCTACATTTACATCTGAAGATTTAAACTAATTTCATAGAGGCTAGTGGACTCTTTAGTAAAACCCTAAAAAAAAAGCATGTGCAATACCTATTTCCTAGTGTGCAAATTTTTGAGTGAAGGCACTTTTAAAAGTGCATTATGAGTCTTAAACTTACCTGCAAAGTTCCTGCAATGTCTAAAGTAGCAATTTCTGCTATTCGGACCAGCTTTAGGCATAGACTGGAATCTAAATCTAATGCTGCAAAAAGGAGATGACAATGTCTATTCTGAACACTAGCTGGAAGCATCAAAAAATAAAATTTAGAAATTTTCCACCTTAGTGGATTCACTTGGAATGTAGAGAATTGATGGAGACATAAAAAGTAAACATATAAATAGACATAGAATCCTAAATCTGTAAAATTCTACCAAATACATAACTGAAAAGACATAAAGAACCAAGACATATTGCCATGTAAAAACATACGGTATGCATGACCTTACAATCCTTATACAGAGGAAAGTTTATTTTATTTGTATTTTTCCAAAACATAAGTATTTTTCTGATAGGATTTTGGCACAATTAAAGGCTTTTGGTTTGCCTTACTACAACACACTTTGTGCAATCTTTTCATTAAATGTCTTTTCCTAAAGCCCAAGAGTCACCTCTAGCTTGAAAGGAAAAGTTAAAATAAAACAATAAAATATTTTGGAATAGAAGTAACAGCCATAGCCTAGCAATTTCAGGGGAAAAGGGACATGTTGGAGTGAAAAATCACACAAAACCTGCATACAGTGCACAAAAACATGCACAGGCAAAGCATCATTTATCTGCTCAACCATGTAGGCTATCTCTTCTTAAAAGTCAGACTTGAAATTACTTTGGTCAACAACCCAGCCCACAAAGTCCACTGCCAGCTTCCTTTTGATCACCAACTTCTCATATAACAACTAACAAAAAAAACCCTAATAAAATGTGGGAAAGTCTTGCTTGCTGCCATACTAACCCATGATTCAAGCTGTTTTCCTTCTCTGAATTTCTAGAACTTGAGCCCTTTTCAATACAAATCTCTAATACTGCCCGTAAATGGCAAGCGAGTCAAAAGGGTAGAAGTACCTGAAAATAAAAAATACAAGTTAAAAGAAAATAGAAGCATATTTATCAAGATGCAAATGATGCTTCTTTTTGTACTGAAAGCTGTTCTGAAAACAGTTCTTAATGAGGTTTACATTCTTAAAATCAGTTATTGAAAACTAATGAAGGGAAACACATTTATTTCATGAAACTTCTTGCGGTGCCATAACTCAGTGGTAAAACTGAGACCTCTCCTTTCCTCTGTTTTTTTCATGGATTATCACAACCATGCTTAACCAACTAATAGGAAACACCAGTTTCCTCTATCAACTCAAGACACAGCTGGGGAGTCTTCTAATGCAAAATCACAATGTTTACTCTACCATAATTTGCAAAATAACAAGGAAAATCAGAAAAACAAATTGCTCTCAACTTTTGGAGGATCTAAACTACACCTCTGGAGAATGATCTGGTTTTCAGGTTAAAGGGCAAGGACTCTGTCCCTCAAACTCAGATACTAGGAATAAGTAGAGTTAACATATTTGAAGGGATTATAATGAAGGTAGAGTGTAATTGTTAGAATCAAAAAATTATTTTTGCACAGATTATACTATAGATCAGAGGACTTTAGCCTTTTGATCAGAATGATGGTGAGGGACATTTGTCAAGGGCATGAAATGATAGAACAAGGGGGAATGGCTTTAAATTACGAGTGGCAAGGTTTAGACTAAACATTAGGAAGAATTTCTTCACTATGAGAGTGGTGAGGCACTGGCATAGGTTGCCCAGGGAAGCTGTAGATGCCCCATCCCTGGAGGTGTCCAAGGCCAGGTTGGATGGGGCCTTGGGCAACCTTATCTACTGGGAGGTGTCCCTGTCCATGGCAGGGGTTGGTACTAGATGATGTCTAAGGTCCCTTCCAAATCAAACCCTTCTATGATTCTGTGACTTAAATGGGTATTCTTTAGATTACCATGCAGAAGTGGACGCTACTATTAGGCATGACTGTTTAGGAGCTTAGGAGACCAGTGGCTGAGCTGCAACAGAGCCCAACGCAAGAGATGCTGCCCAGTGCAGGTTTTGCTAAATGAGCGGACAACTTCAATTTATCTGTAGAGTAACATAAAGACTGGAAAGATATCTTGTCAGTACAGGCAATTTAAAATTAGCAGACCAAAAAGTAGGTGTCTTGGAATGTTTTCAACCATGTTCATCAAAACTCAGGCTACAGAGTTTTGGATCCCGTCCCATACCCAGACATATTAAGCACACCTACAAAATTTATTTTAGTTTTATAGGTCTTTCATGCTACAGAAAAATTACTAACCCTATTTAAAGTGCACAGCATCTCTGCCCAGAAATCTCAATATATATTATATGTTATAACACATGTTTATTTAATCTTCCCAGTTTTATTGTGAGACACTGAAGCCTTATTTCAGGCGAGCAGGGAAGTACTAAGGGATCTGGACACACTTGCACAGCTGTGTTGAAACTGCATCTAAACTAGAAGATAAACATTCTGAGCTCCTCATTCACAGACACAGTTGTGCACCTTGGACATTTCCCAACTGCACGTAGAGGGAACCTGTCTCCTAGCACACAATCTGTGCCTCGGTTTCCATGGAAACTCAGTTTCCTCAGTTTTCAGAAGAAACCAAGGCATAAAGGCTAGAATGAAGATATGATGTCTCTGGTTGAGATGTCTGAAGATATCTAGAAAATAAGAAGCAAACCTGCAAGTCTACACAGAGCCCAAGAAGCCAAGGGTACCTTCCCTTGAATGGCCTTAATGTAAGAGTTTGATTTAAATGTAAGAACAAATAACCTCAGAGCAAAAGAAAGAAACATTAAACAGCAATTTGGCAGTGAAAATACAAATGTCTCTTATTTTCCAGTGACATGTATTTTAGTGGAACTTGAGTGTTTGCTTTATACCAATGGTTGTATTGTTGCCTTAGAATATGGGCAGTAACGAAAAATAAGTTTATTAATAATGCACTCTGATTGTAGATAGTAGTGTCGATAAGGTACAGACACTGAGGATTTATCCTTACATTTAGGCTTGATATAAGGAAGAATTTCTTCACCATGAGAGGGGTGAGGCACTGGAACAGGTTGCCCAGGGAAGCTGTGGCTGCCCCATCCCTGGAGGTGTTCAAGGACAGGTTGGATGGGGCCTTGGGCAGCCTCATCTAGCGGGATGTGACCCTGCTTATGGCGGGGGGGTGAACTAGATGATCTTTAAGGTCCCTTTCAACCCAAACTATTCTATGATTGGATGATTGCCAGAAAGAGGTATTTCCCTGAAGGAAAGAGCATTTGCAAGGGCATATGCATACATTTTCATTTTGGATAGGGAGACAAGTAGGATTCATCTCAAAGTATAACACATAGCCAACAGTTAAACAAATTTGGAATGCAGAAAGGGATCTTATCTAAGCAAGAAATGGGAGGACATTTTGATCCTGTTTCCAAAGTTTTCTGTAGGCTGTGTGTGCAAAGTCTGTTAGGAAGTGTTCTTTATTCATCATTTGCTCTCTTAACTGTTACCTTAGAGATTCAAACTTGCTTACTCTCTTCAATTGGAATATAACAGTATCAATTAAAATATAACAGTAAAAATAAGCAAGAGGGTACAACTACATATTTTCCTGCCATAAAAGATTAAGAATGTTTCATGATTCTTTGTGAGTAATGAGCTGCTCAGATGGCCAGGGGAAGGCCAAGGACTGCATAACTGAAAAAATCACAATATATAAGAGTGCTGCACCTTAGATCCTAGTGTGTAGCACTGGATTAAATATTACTTTAAGGTAAGTCATATTTCATTTCCTTCACGACACAATACATAAACAGAAAATAAACCCCCAGAACAGCCTTTGCAAAGCACTGACTTTTTAAAACAGACCTTTCTAAAAAACAAAATTTATTATTTTAAATTTTAAAGTGTGCCAGGAAGTATATCTTTGCAAATCTTATGCCTGCTACAATATTTTACACAAGCGATAATATATATATAATGAGGTTATCTCATATATTAGTGATTTTTAAAGGGTTTATAATTACATAGTCAATGAGAAAATATGTGTATCTTCTCAAACCACATTTTATAAATATGTTAGAATGTCAGGTACTCTATCCAGTATTTCTAATGAGACTCACCACAGAAATACTAGTGTCTTCAAATACAACTATGCTCATTTTCTTGTATATAGAAAAGGTTTTGCTTAAATTATTTAGTTTCCATCTGAACTGAAATATTATGATCTATGAGCATAATCTACAAAGCTCTAGAAAGTATAACTGGGGTAGGAACTTTGTTTTAAAACAGAGGATAACTCCAGTGAAAATGAACAATTTAGGTGCCAGATTGCTCAATGGGCTAGGAACACTAATTGTTGGTATCCTTGAAAAATTGTGTACCTGAAAAATGTCTGAGAATCTTTGTGAATTTTGCCCATAGTTACTGCCAGTTACATTTTCAATGAAACTTACATCCATCTCCCATTACACACCTGAAAGTGCAAGTTGCAGTGGTATTACGGCTATTCTCTACGCCACCTTTAAACAACATACATAGAGACAGAATACTAATGTGCCCATAATACCACAGAATCATGGAATATCTCAAGTTGGAAGGGACCCATAAGGACCACTGAGTTCAACTTCCTGCTCCTCAAAGGACCATATCGATACCACATGCACATGGAAATTCCGTAACACTGAAATAGCGTTTGTTCCAGAGAGCTGGGCCAGGCAAACAAGCAGTAGTAAGCAACAGTAAGGAAAAAAAAAGAAAAGTTCACTATTTGAACAACAGGCTCTACCACAAGACAATCTTTGATATCCTTAACTATAAGGCTGTTGCCTGTCTCTCTTCTTTCTACTCATACCACTCTATTCCTCCACTATACCCTGACAGGAAATTCTCTATTTTATTTTCATCCTATCTGTTTCTTCTATGTCTGACATCTTCTAGTAATAGCTATCTAGGAAAGCCCTATGAGTTCAGATCAGGACTTTCCCAATTCTCCTTCCCTAGCTAAGTACCTATCATTTTTAAGCTTCTCCCTAGCATAAATTCACACACACGAAAAAATGAAACACTTCTTTCCTTAGAGTGGGACAAGTCATATTTATCAAAATTTACATTATAATCTTTTCTCCCATAATTCAGAAATGAAATCAGAAAGTTTACTCAAACTTTTTGTGGGTAATGCACAGAACCACTAAGCAATTTTACCTTTAAGTCATTGCTAGAGTCTTTTCTACCAAAATGTTGCACCAAAACACAAATAATTCGGAATGCACAAGGTTTTTTCTCATTTAAAGGTGCTCTTGCAGCTCAAGGGAACTTAACTTATTAGAAAAGTCATCAGTAATATTGGCTTATTATAACATTGCCCAAAGATTGTTTGTGTAGCATGCCTAGAGAAAATCACGGCATCCCTGGGGTATGCTAGTCTCTGAACAATAACACTGTTGATGTCATTCGCTGCCACCTTCCTTGTGGCATCACTGTAGGATGTAAGATCCTCTTGCATCATACACTTTTCAGGACTCAGGTCTTAATTAACACTGTGAGTCATATTAGCCCCAACGGTAAAACCCTTTGTGCAGTCATTAGTAACAGTTCCATTCAACTCCACTCCTGATCTCACAGAAAATGTGACCCAGCAGATTTAAGAAGACTTAAATTTCAGATAAATAATTTGGCTTCACTACATAAAAGTTTACAAAATGCCAGCATAATGATAATACTTTAAAACAGAAGAAATATAAATACATATGGAAGGTGAAGAAATTCTATTAGTAAAAAGTAATAGTTTAGATGCAGGGGACAATAAGCAAGTATGTCCTGTGTATAAAAATAATCTAGAGAAAGGTTTAAAATCTGAAGTCATTGAAAGCTCTGGCATAAATGTAGAATAACTACAAATAGCAAAGCCAGTGTAAATATCTGAGCCGTGAGGAGTTCTTAAGGTCAGGTGATAACCCAGCATGAAGTGCTCCAAAATTAATAATCATTTAGAATATGAGTCAGCAAAGAGATCTGACTAGAACTGAGTTTAATGAAAGGGTATTTTTCCCCTTAAGTAATGCTTTTTAGGTCTTTTCCTATTTTCCTTTTTTTCTAGTCAGACTAAGCCCCTGGGTACATGAATACACATCAGAAATATATTTTTTGTTACTGAAACAACAACAGAACTCCCCAGAACAGTTAACCTTGATAATGGTTGAGAAAAGTATCTGAATCAAAAGTTAGAAGCTAAATCAAACAATGAAAATAATATTTAGAAACCTTAATCAACACTGAGTCATTCAGACTAATTTGAGCAGTCGTACTCATTTTTTAATGCATTGGCTTTGACTGTATCTTGCATTTGATACAAAGGGAAAATTAAGTTTTCTCAGGGGCCAACCACCCCCAGAAAGCAGTACTGAAGAAAGCAGTTTTGAAATTTTATTATAAAGATCTCTTGCATAAAAAAGCACAGTAAATTACCATATACATAATTATGATTTATGTGTGTGTGTATATATATAATTAGAACATTAAAAGCACACAAAATTCACAGACTGTTTCAGTAAGGCAAACATCTGAAGCCTTTAAACCTCTGTAAGTCAGCTCTGTCCTTCTTGAACTGGAGTAGAGCACTCTTTCAACAGGCCATTTCAATTACTTTGCCGCAAAAGGGATCTTACCTACATCTCATAATCATGTAATTAATGTTTCTAAATTCTGGTGGTTCCAAGGCAATGAAAAAAAATGAATTTTTTTAAAAAAAAATTAGAGATGGTATAAGACTAAAGAGAAGTGCCATTGACCAGTACTTAAGTGGTGGCTAATCAAATTTAGTTGTATGAAATGTGTAGGGGGAGCTAAGTTACTTTCACCTTTATTGGAATGAATTTCATTCCAAATGAAGCATCAAGACTGATAAAAATACTGTGCAGAAGCCTTGCTAAAACACATCCTAAAGTGATGGCATGCAGCTAAAAATAATAAACATTGTACATTCACTGCAGCTTTGACAGTAATGGCAACCCCAAGCATTAATGAAATCATGAGTCACATCCTCCAAAGTAATAAAATTGGTTTAAAAGTCATAAGTCATTAGCCACTAATACACCTGGAAGACTTTTTAGCTGCCTCCAAGATGCATTGACTTGATCATTTAAAATTACCTGAGAAGTTCTGAAGTCTACAAAACTTCTTTAAAAAAAGAAAAAAAAGAGAGAGAGAGAGAAACTAGACCTTTCCCTAATTTAATCTTCTTTTATGTCAGGGAACTGAATCATATTACCCTTTTCAAAAAGTGGCCATGGGTTTGCCTAAAATCAGGTAGGAATCCTCCTTCTTTCACATTCACAGAAAAATTGTTTTGGAATCTTTTCTAAAATAAGCATGAGATACTTATTTAATTTGCTTTAAGGTTTTATGATCAAATCACCACAACACACATGAACCCCTACATTAACCTTCAATCTCATAAAAAAAAACAACCACAAGATCTGGCTACAATAACTTAGAGATACCAGATTTATATGGGTTGACGGGAAAAGAGTCGGGGAAATAGTGTGTTCAAAAAGGTCTACAAATTACTTATTTTGCAATAATAATAGAAATTCCACAGGGTACTATATAAACACACACCCCTTAAGTTAAAACAGGAAAGCAAACAAAAAATTTGTATCTATTTTACACTTATCTGACTGAAGTAGAGAAACCTTGCCCAGATAACACTGATGTACAATGCATGTTAGGAAAGCTATGGGAACTGGAAGAGTGAACTCCTGCTAAGACCAAAAGGCAGAAAAACGGATACCTCCTGTGGTACCTACATGTAGACAACTGACTAAGCAAAATCTCATCACCTACAAGAAGGATAGTCTTCAGAATAGCATGCAGCAGAAGCTTCACTCTCAGACTGACTCTTCAGCTATGTGAAACTACTGATAAAAGGACTGCCAGGATGGGACTCATCTCCCCCAATTTAACACACCTACAGTACAGACATTTACATCAAGGCTTCTCTGACAGAGAAAGCGAGAAGTCAGTACTTCTGGGTTGTAGTTCATTCCATTTTAAAGTCTTACTCGAAACATGTCAGGTCAATCCTGACTGCGAAATGTCTGTTTTGTTCCACTGAACAAAAAGGAAGCTTAGTATAACCAGCTGAGTAGATGTCTACAGTTAGGTGAATTAATCCCTCTTTCTTCTCTCACTTTAAATGATACCTCCAAACTCATCTGCAAGTCTATGCGGATATGCAATTGCTCAGAGAATCCTGTTCTCTTGTTCCATCCTTCAAGCCTGTTTCTAATAGTTCTGCTCTGTTAAAAGCATGTTTATGAATTCATCCAGATACCCCCATGCATGTTTGGTCAGTATCATCTGAAAAGCACTCTAAACTCTTATACGAGTCAGAGTGATGTGAGTAGGAAACCTAAGAAGCAATTATCCAGGTTTGGTGTCTTACATGATAGAAGAGAAAGGACTGCTAGTAAAAGCACTTTAAAGAAATAGCTACTTCCAAAGCATAAAGCATCATGATGTTACAAAGCAGAATGGTCTTCACACTAATAGTTCAGGATTAACTTCGCTGATACAAAACATGATTGAAATACAGAATGAATTAGCAAGTCAGACATAGAATAGGTACGGAAATTAATCTGATTCATACATGGCTACATTTGTTGAAAGATAAGAATTAGTTGCTACCCTCAAGAAAGACTGAGAAACTAAAAAGGCAAAAAGATGAAATATTAACAGATGTAGTTAGCAATAACACCAAAATGAACATCATGACCTGAAAGATACGATTATTTTTAAATCACATTTTAAAAAGAACTCTACTTCTTGTTTCCTCAAAATCACTAGACTGCAGAGTACAGTGATATTCAAGTCATAAACAGTCACGTGTGTCACTTAGAGTAATATTTCCCAATCTATTTATAACTTGATTTTTCATTTGGCCATGGCTTCTAATCTGTCTATCAATATTATAAGCATCTGCCCTATGCCAACGAACTAATGAGTTCATTTTCTACAATAAAGTCATAAGCTGTCTTTCTACATGTCATGTCCTGTACACATCAGGCTGACATTGCCTGTAAGCATATAGGGAGTAAAAATAATAATAAAAGCATGTGTCAATGATAAATAAAGATTTCTTTTTATTATTCTAGATAGAAAACCTAACCCATTAGTACTCACCACCAAGGCTTTAGACCTGTTACTCAGAAGTTTTTCAATGTCTCTGGCTGCAATTTCCACTAGCTGACGAGGGTTGTTAGCTTCTACAGTATACAAATGTCTGTTCCGCAAATAAATCTGCAAGAGGAAAAAATTGAAATAAATCAAAATGGCAACAGACATTCAAAATAAGCTATGTGACTTGATGGAACAGGCATCAAGATGTCCTCTGTTCTTACTACAGAGCTTCAGAAAGACTATTGCTAGGAAAATCCAGACTTGCCTTTGTGAAAGAAATACATCTTTTTGTTTGAGAAATAGAAAGTGCCACTAAAAATCATTTCAAATATCTTCAAACCTGGCTGTTTCTAGGACAGACTATCTGACTAACAAATGCTAAAGAAATCTGATTCCCATAGAGTGCTGGGAGAAAAGTAAAATGGAGATCCTTTAAATCACTTAAGTTGAACTTATATAGTTACTGCTGAATTTAATTCTTCCTTGAATGCTGAACAACAAACATATCATTTGATGTAAATCATTTAAGTTACGCTAATGTAATCAACTTAGTCCCTTATCTATTTATTCATATTATAGCATTAGTATTCATGAGGAAAGAAGAGGAAGAAGACAAAAAAACCCAAACACCACCCCCCACCCCCCCCAAAAAAAAGTATAATAACAGAGGAAACAGGGAAAAAATGAAAGGAGGAAAGAAGCTGGGGAGAAGAGGGGAAAGTAGCTATAATTCTGTTTCTTTTCTGTCATGATAAAGATTACCTCTGGTGAGGAGACATTAACTGTTTCCAAAGCAGAACATGTATATAAGGGAAGTAATTTGGTTTGTTGAACAAAGACACTACAATAAAACGTACGCAACAACAAGAAATAAAGAAATAAAAAGTAGCAAGAAATCCATTTGCCTGCCTCTGCCCTGCCTGAAGAGAACAAAGGGGGTGGGGAGTGGGGGGTGGATATCTTATGACTAGACAGGCAAATGAGGAAAACTAATTTATTCAACTAACAGATGGCCTGAGTTTACTCAAGTCCTCTGCCTCCCAGCAGCACTGCCTGGTGGGGGCTGTGCTTTCTCCTGGGGAGTAATTCCAGGCACAGGCAGGAACGGGTCCAGGGCTAGTGCACTGGCTGCCATCCAGCACAAGAACCGAGAAACTGCAAACCAGACTGAGTCTACCAGCCCAGCTAAGTTTCTTGCGTTAATGCTATGGAGACCTTAAAGAAACTCACCAAAAATATATGTCTGATGCTTACAGCTGATGGTTATTTATCACAAATATATTTCTGACATCTACACATAGCTGTAATTTTTTATTGGGCAGGTCTCATAAGCTGTCACAGGTGTTCATAATTTTTGAATTTCACAACATTTATGTTAGGTTTTGGTATTTTCCTTCAGAAATACAGTCTTTTCTTCCCACCACCAACTGAGTAATTGGAATAAGCTTTAATTCTTCATACAGGAGAAATTACTTTAAAAATTAACTGCAAAAGAAGATCATTTCTAATCAACTTCTGATGATAGTTTGGGTGTTTTTGAGGTGCTTGATTTTTAAAATTGCCACACAAAGTTTTTGCCAGGTATAACCCAAGATCTCTCTCTTTTTTTTTTTTTTCCTAGGAAATGGTCTATAGACCAATTATTAATTTTAAAAAATCCTACAACTTATCAACTTATAGTAACAAAATTTCTCACATTTTTCTCTGAAACACATAAGATTTGCACAGTCAGTAGCAGGATTCAGAGTTAGCTTGACTGTAGTGACCAGAAGAGCCTTACAGTTTTACAAAGCAAAGTAAGAGTTTAAAACTTTTTTATAGATTCAAATTATTTGAATCAGGAATGAAAATTTCAGAAAAGCATCTAAATTGAGTGACCATCAAATATGGGCAAACTACCAGATTTCCAATCAACAGCAAATATTTATCCTGATCGCACAAGAAGCAGGCACTAGAATATGGCTGTTAGCAGGCATTCATCAGGCCCAGTCAACACGGGTTCACAAAAGGCAGGTCTTGCCAAACTAACCTGATTGCCTTCTATGACAAAGTGATTCTGCTGCTGGATGAGGGAAAGGCTGTGGATGTATCTTCCTGGACTTCAGTAAAGCCTTTGACACAGTTTCTCACAGCATTCTGCTTGAGAAACTGTCAGCCTCTGGCCTGGACAGGCGCACACTCTCCTGGGTGGAAAACTGGTTGGCTGGCCGGGCCCAGAGAGTGGTGGGAAATGGTGTGAAATCCAGCTGGAGGCCAGTGACAAGTGGGGTTCCCCAGGGCTCAGTGCTGGGTCCAGCTCTGTTCAATGTCTTTATCAATGACTTGGATGAAGGCATCGAGTGCACCCTTAGCAAGTTTGCGGACGACACTAAGCTGGGTGGAAGTGTCGATCTGCTGGAGGGTCGGGAGGCTCTGCAAAGGGATCTGAACGGGCTGGACCGCTGGGCAGAGTCCAATGGCATGAGGTTTAACAAGGCCAAATGCTGGGTCCTGCACTTGGGGCACAACAACCCTGTGCAGTGCTACAGACTAGGAGAAGTCTGTCTAGAAAGCTGCCTGGAGGAGAGGGACCTGGGGGTGTTGGTTGACAGCGACTGAACATGAGCCAGCAGTGTGCCCAGGTGGCCAAGAAGGCCAATGGCATCTTGGCTTGTATCAGAAACGGTGTGACCAGCAGGTCCAGGGAGGTTATTCTCCCTCTGTACTCGGCACTGGTGAGACCGCTCCTTGAATCCTGTGTTCATTTCTGGGCCCCTCACCACAAGAAGGATGTTGAGGCTCTGGAGTGAGTCCAGAAAAGAGCAATAAAGCTGGTGAAGGGGCTGGAGAGCAGGTCTTACGAGGAACGGCTGACAGAGCTGGGGTTGTTTAGCCTGGAGAAGAGGAGGCTGAGGGGTGACCTCATTGCTCTCTACAACTACCTGAAAGGACGTTGTAGAGAGGAGGGTGCTGGCCTCTTCTCCCAAGTCACAGGGGACAGGACAAGAGGGAATGGCCTCAAGCTCCGCCAGGGGAGGTTTAGGCTAGACATTAGGAAAAAATTTTTCACGGAAAGGGTCATTGGGCACTGGAAGAGGCTACCCAGGGAGGTGGTTGAGTCACCTTCCCTGGAGGTGTTTAAGGCACGGGTGGACAAGGTGCTAAGGGGCATGGTTTAGTGTTTGATAGGAATGATTGGACTCGGTGATCCAGTGGGTCTCTTCCAACCTGGTTATTCTATGATTCTATGATTCATGTCTTATTCTTTGAAATGCAGTGGCAAAGTCTTAAAACATCACTTGTGACTATGTGCAGTACACCTGCATCAAATGATACTGAACTTATGAAGAATGGTCAGTAGATTTTGCAAGTAGGATAGGAAACTTTAAAATAACTTCCACCAAAGTTTTTAAATAATAAAACCAAATAATTATAAAGCTTTCATTTATTTTATTTGTGATTTTTTTGTTTTAACCAGATTTTTTCTGGTTTCTGTTTTATTCAAATTTGCTCATGCACTTTTCATTTGCTATTCAATGGTGAAAGGAATAAGAAAATTTAAATACGATCTTTTTTCATTTTGGATTTTCAATAGGGCAAAGACCTTAAAATTTGAAGAAAACAGTAGTTCATCGCAAAAACACCATTTCATTGTAATTAATGTTTTCAGTCAATGTTATAAACAAACATTAATAAGATCACAAAGAAAATACAGAGTAGGGGCAGAGGGAACTATGTGCTTAAGTAATGCAAATTTGGGGCATATGGATGATAGGGATGACTCTGAGATGACACTGCTCAGCTATATAAAAACAAGCACTAATTCAACAAGTGTTAATTCTTTGACATATTTAAGCACTTAGTGAAATATGGTTTCTAACAGGTTTTGACCTAACAGCCTCCGCAGAAGTTAAGGTGATGACACGCTGCATCCACACCATCAAGGTTCTGCACCCCACTGACCAGAAAAGCAATGCCGATAATTCAGTAGACTTAATTTTTCAATATAGAGCAAAGATACAATAAGCCATACTGGTAAGGGTTCAAGAATCTGGATGGAACATTTGCGCTTTCATCCCTGAATCTAACCCGTTCTCACAGCAAACATATGATCCTATAAACTCCAATGGTTTGAAAGCTGCAGACTATCAAATCGTGATCTAGTAGGTACATTTGTGAAAAAAAACCCAAACATTTTCATTTACTTCTCCAGCACCAGCTATCAGAATATTTCAAAAGCCTGTATCATTTAACAAGATCATCACTATATTTGGCAGGAGTCCTACTCATTCTTCAAAACAAAACCTTTATAGCAGGCATTTTGGGTCCTACCACTGAGAAAGCCCAACTCCAAGGCTGGCCTCACAAGCTGTTATCTGTCAGTGGTTAGAAACAACATTAAAAAAAAAAAAAATTAGGCCAATCCCCCTTTGAGATTAGCACAACATTCCACATAGAGCTGTCAGTGACTCTTTCTCCTCCTCTTCACTTTAGCCCACGTCAGGGCTTGAGGCACCTATCTCCTCTTCTTCAACTACCAGAAGAAGATAAATCCCACAAGCTCCTAGACAAAAAGCATCAGAATTAACTCACACACTTCTTTATTTCCCTGAAGTGTGAGACCTGTCTCAAGAAACAGTGTTAAGAAGAATTCACTAATTATTTAAGAGGTGTGTACATAATTTATTTGTTGCCTGCTCCCCTCTTCTTGAGTTCAGCTGTAGCACTGCAGCAGTTCAGCACAACACCATGCAGGGAAATGACATACGCTTCAGAATTTGGCACTCTGTGGAAAGCTTTTCCTTATCCAAGCCTCCCACCTAGCAGTCAAACACAGTTAGTGAAAGCTCATCTCAAATAGCCATAAAGGGTCTGACCAGCAAAGGTGTGCTTATTCGTCTTTCAAAATGCAATTTGGCAGGCTTCATACCTTGTTAAGAACCCTTAATTTGAATACATTTTATTAAACTGATTTGACCCAGTGAATGCAAATTTCTGTTAGCTTTTACACCTAAAATCAGTTTTAGTACTTTAATTGCTAATGTTTTGCTAGAAGATCTCCAAATCACCAGTAAAAACCTACCACTTCTCACAGAATAAAGCCCCATTGCACGACTAAGTAAAACTTGTATGGTCATAGCACAAAAACTACTTTTACTTCTCTCTAAAGTCAATAGCCATGCACTTCTTTATTCAGGCAAGAATGTATTAAAATTGTTTCTTAAATGGTAAATATTTATTCTGGCATAATGTACTGCAAGGTTTTAGGAGAGAAAAATATGATATGTAGCGTCACATTAGAATGAAAAAACACATGAAAGAAAATAGCTGAATGTGGCCAAGATGAGAAAAAATGCCAGCTCCTCAGCAGAACATGCCCCTCTCCAGTCAGTCTTCAAGGACATGTTTTTAAATCTCTCACAAAGCAACATTCTCCTTGCTTTCTACAAGATTTGTGAGACAAAGTCAAATATTTCAGTATAAATTGAGAATGAAAGATGCAGTTTCATTGCATGGCTCTTGCTACATTGTGGCAGGCGTTGAGGCCCACTGTAATGTTGAAATTTTATTTAAATGGCCTTCATGCTTTATTACACTCAAAAAATGTTCCTGAGAGTAATAAAGTATCTGTGCTTTGGATCTGGGGTCTTGGCACTGTTTATACATACTATCCAAATAACAAGGAGCAATAACTCATGTTGAATTATTCTAAACTACAATACAATTCCTTTGCCGCTTTTTTTCTTTTAATTTGTTTGTTTGCTTGGTTTGAAACCGTCAGTCTCCCATTTTACAAAACAACAAAGCCTCTTCATCAGGCAGCGGTAACCTGGCTGAGGGCCCAAACATAGAACATGAACATGGCATTCTCAGTTCCAGCACTGAATACTTACATGAATATAGAAGACACAGAAGATAACATCTTCAGAAGTTCAAACACAAAATTTCAAAAGTTAACCAAAACCACTCTATCTTTTCACACTTTTAAATAAGCTTTGGAACAAAATAACAATTCCAGTAATGGCTATCTATACTAGGTAAATATATTAATGTTTTTATTACTTCAATATTACTTTCAAGATTGCTTGGCTCAGCTAGACAAACGGTACACCTCTGTCAACAATCAAAGCTTTATAATCATTCTAGACAGCTAGTTGGACAGTATCAGAGATAATGCTCAAAGATACTACCAAGCTTGAGACCCCAAATCAATCAGAACTTTGTGGTAGGTCTTCCTCCATCTTTCCTACAAACAACTACACCAAAATGCTGAGAATGCATGGGAGATATTGAGTTAGGTTTTACAAGCTTATATACCAATTAACTTATTAAATAAATAAGTAAAATCCTCAAACCAGAGCAAAACTTAAACACAAGTTTGGTAAAACATTCTCTTCCTACCCACTGTGTGCTTTTGGAGAGCGTATCCCATGGCCTGTTCCCCCTGGTTGGTCCAAAAAGTCTTCTGTTTTCTACCATCATAGGCACTAGTGGGTCTCAATAACCATGATCTGCCTCACTGGGAACCTCCAGCTGAACCCCTGTCCACCAGCTCCATTTCAGTTCAGTCCAGTCCTGGCCTATACAGTGTGCATGCCCATCTCCAGCCCTGGGTCTTAGCCCTATGTCACAGTTATCCCATCTATTAGATGGACCTCTCAGATGTATATTAAAACTTTTCTCTAGGTCTGTCTCTTGAATGGATGTTTGACCCACACTGTAGCCTTGCCCCCAACCTCTTCCTGGCCCTACCTCCTTTCAGTTCTGGCTGGAGACCCCAGTTGAATCCTGGACTTGGTCCACTGCTTGTCATGTCTGAGACTGCTAACAGACCCCATTACCAGCACTCATCTCCCTTAAAACTGTGCAAAGCTAAAAACTCCCCTTCCTCCCTGACTCAAGTTAAAGCTACACAAACAAAACCACATTATCTCAGCATGAGAAGATGGAACTAGAAGAACTCCAGAATGCTTTCTACAGGTGCTTGCTTATTTCTTCATGAGGCCACCCTAGATTTAGTGCTTCTGGTTGTGAAAGAGCTAATCCGACACCATGTTCATGTTCAGAGCCAGCATTTCTATGACAGACACTTCACGCACCAGCAACCCCAGATTAGTTATTAACTGCAGCACAGTTAGTCACCAATGCAGAGAAGTACCTTAGGCACAGAGCTTCTCTCAAAGTAAACGAGTATCAAGAGGTTTGTTTGCTGGGGAGCAAGGTGCAGAAATAGTACGACACATTCAAGCTAGCTTCTTGTTTGGGACTTCTTGAACATCCCATCGAGGGCATACTGCTATGGGTGCTACTCAAGACCAAAGCAGGTTCTGTGCGCTGTGCATTTGCTTGCTAAAACCAATAAGAAGTGAAGAATGATGTTTGTTCTTTGTGAAGAGTAGGGGATATACGTAGCTTTGAGATTTCTAAACCTAAGGCTGAACAAGCATCCGAGTCACTTTTATAGTTACTGGAAGAACAGGCACTTCCAGAGGTTTATCCATTCTGGTATTTTATCAGCTCCTTTTCTAGACAAAAGTGAATTGCCTTAAAATTCTTGATTGAAGTAAAATACTTGTCTAATAAAACATATCAGAATAGTAAATAAAAAAATGAAATAATATAAGAGATTTTCTATTTTATACATCTACTTCAACTCGGCTCGGCATGTTGGTCACCTCTGAGTCCATTCATTGATCTACGCTCTCCCTCTTCCTTTCCAAAAAAAAAAATCAGAAAGATTGACCCACAAAAAAAAAAAATGTATTTCATCCTGGGAAGAAAAGAATCATCTGGCTTGGCAAAAAAAAAGACATTTCTTATTAAAATTTTGAGTAATGGTAAAATTCCCAATACAAATGTTTTGACACAATTATATTGTTTTATAAACAATACTCCATGTGTTTTACAGAATCACAAATGTTTTCAGTTTTCGTAACTTTGTTTAGCTAACAAAATATCAACTAATAACACCCATATATTGAGTAATTTTTTGTTTTAGCTTTATGAGTGCCATGAAGTTACATGTCACTTTCTTATTTACGTAAGAAAAAATGTAGAAGGGGAGAGGTTTGACAGACATCTAAACGTATAAAGAGATCTTTAGAGCAGTAGAAGTCAGAAAACAAATATCCACTCCAAGCCATGTGAGTGACTATTATTGTTAACTTTTGATTACTGTGCTATTTTCCTTTAACTTGAGATTTTAGTTGTCGCAAACAACTATATAATCTGCCCAGAGGCAGCAAAATCTTCTTACTACCATATCCTTTTTCCAAAGCTGTACTAATACTTTCTGTTTCTAATGGATGCCAAAGAGATTTTTCTTCACACCAGAGATTTCTTTTCTTTGAATCACAAGCGATCCATTATGGAACACACTGAAAAATACTTCCTCCCAAGGAGCATTCTGTACGTTCAAAGGAACTGGTCTAAATATGTCTTACTCTCTGCTACATACAATGTATAAATAAGATTACAGGTGCTACCTAGCAACTCACAGATGCCTTCATTCTTGAAATTCATGGCAACAGCACAAAGGAATAAAACCACCCTAACAGTTTACTGTAGCTGTTGCATTTCAGGATCACTTGCCTGACCACAGACTGCTGTGAAGGCCTAGGACAACAAGCGACAGGGTAGCTGATGTGTTGAAAACTATGACATATCATGGTAGTGATGGGCACATTAGGAAAAAAAAAATCAGAGCCAAGTTCATTCTTAAGTAATACATTCAAGCTGAATTCTGCAGGATGTTGGGAACACTTACACCTCAATTAACATCAGGGAGAGTATAAGTAGTGCCAAAGTCAATTGGCTCACCCAGGTGCCTACTCAAAGGGAAGCAAATAATCAGGGGTACTTTGTAAGATGGAATAATCAGACACTTTTAATTGCTGATAATTAACAAAGTAGTCTAGAGGACTTCAAAATTATGAAGTAATTTCTGTAATTGTCACTTTGTATTCAAACCTTCATAAAACATGAGTTCAGCTTTGCACTTCTGCTATTGTACAAACATCAAAAATGGATCTAAAAATCCTCCTTCGTTAAGAAAAAATTATTTCAAGGCATTCAGTTTTGTTTCATAATAATAGCAACTCTGTATTAAATAACAAGTCTACATTGTTTATTGGTTTTAGCTCGGGTTTTTACCTGAGACTGGATGAGAACCTAAAAATCCCAACTCACAATGAGTACAAGATGTAAAAGTGAATCTTTCTCATAACAGAAGAGCAATAAGAATAAAGTATTCCATGTTTCTTCTGTATTTCTGGCATATTTTGAGGTGGGCACTTACATAATTTTTCAAACTAATTTATTTGTAGGAAATTGTGTCCTGCCTGAGTGGCTTTTAATGCAATTTGACACCTAGTGACTCTCTCCCTGAAGGTAATTCTAAGTTGCAGGGAACTAGCAGAGTCTTTTTGGTGTTTTACTAACCACAGGACTTGGAAATTGATTAGCTATAATGTTCAAGTTTTTGTTGGTTTTGGTGTTGTTTTGTTGTTTGGTTTTTTTTCCTAAGGAAAAAGCTTTAATTTGTTCTCAGCTTCTATAAAAGCCATCTGAACACAAGCATCAATAGAACCGATTTTAGGAGTATTAAAGCTGAGGAAAAGTTATAAATGAGCCAAAAACAGTGCTTTGCTCAAAGATGATCCAGATCATTAAATAGTAATTAAAACTATGGTAATATTAGGCCACTCCTTCCCTTGAGCCTGAGCAAGCTTTGTTAATACAGCCACCTATTCTTAGTGACTTACAGCTGATTATGCTTGCTGGACAAGGGAACCCTTCAAAATGGCAGTTTATTGCTAAGGCAGCAGAGGGAGAGTAGCATTTGCAAATAACAGAGGCTCCCTCTGTTTTGACAATCCCTTAATTTCTATTTGGATTACAAAGAGAACTTGCAGATGTGTCTTCAAATTTCCTAGCCTGCATTTTTAAAAGTGTTTTAATTTTCCTGACATCTCAACATTGGATAGCAATGTGTAAACTCAACAGACTTTAGTTTGGAGGATTCTGTTTTTAATGTCTGCAGCTTTAGCATTTAGTTGCACACAGAAATATAGCAGTAGTAGGGGTATACCCCAAATGGGACATACCTTTATAAACATTGTATTATAAAGGAAAAAATTACTGTATTTTGGTAATTTGTAATCCCTCTAACTCATCTCATTCATTATTTTAATCCTGGTAAATGGACACCAGCTACTCAATGAATACCTGATGTGCCCATGTTTCACTGTATCAACCCCTCCATAATTCCATTCTAAAAGTAATCCTGACCTCACTTCATATTGCCACACCGAACTCAGATAGCAAACTGGTGTCTTCACCTTAGGGATGAGACAAAAGATTTAAATGTAACACGTCTACAATAGCAAATTCAAGTTTAGAAAGATTCAGGCTTTTCAGGAGCACTGGCCTCGCACACAGCCCAGCTGACAAACCTCAATTACTGATAAATGATCTATTTTATTACACATTACTGAAGGCTTCCTTGCTTTCAGCATCTTCTCCTTCTCCTCCTTAGAAAAAAAATGCAACAAAGCACTTTCAGAGAAAACTGCAGTTATACTGCAGTATAAGACTTAGCAGCAGCACTCATAAAAATGCCCTGAAGCGAGGGAAGTTTCAGCATATATAAAACCAGCAACCCAATAAGGCTACAAGAACTGCTTCAAAAACTCCAAAACATTTGTGGTTTTGGTTATTTTTTATTTGCATTTCAAAATGACTCTTCAAAATTTACATGAACTTATTTTATATAGTTAAAAACTGAGACTGCACATATTCTCATCAATATATTAATGTTTTGTAGGTCATAAATGCCTTCAAATTCAGGGTCAAAATAGTGACAAATTCATCAGAACCAGAACATTTAAATTAATTTCAGACTTGCAAAGTCCATGGCAAAGACCTCCAGAGAAACAGAAACCACTTGCATTTGGGTTCTCACTTTTAAAATCAAACCATCTTAAAAATAAAATAATTCAAGATCTTGCTATCCTTCTTCATAATTTTCTCAATCATAAAACTTTCCACTATTTCACCAACCTTAACAAGGGTAAACGTAGTATATTCTGGAACATAGCCACATATCCCCTCAGTCCATCTGGTAGCTCATCAGAGAGTAGCATGTGGTACAAAACTCTCTGCCTTTGGCTAAAACATATTCAAACTGAATACAACCTGATGAATACAGTATTAAAAAGGGCAGAAGGAGGAGGGGAATAAAGCTGGTAAAAATAAATAGAAATTTCAGTTCTATGGATCAGCTTAATTTTTTTAATATATAAAACTTTTTTTAATTCATCTCCTTAACTTTATGATTTTTAAGAAGGAGCCACATAAATATGCTGATTATAGAGAAAAATGGCAAGAATGGAAACATTTACTGCTAACTCGTCTGTCAAGCCTCGTTCTGAAGCAGCAATTTCAAACAACGTATGACAGTAGGGAAGACTTATAGAGATACAATTTTTACATTAAGTTCAAGTAAGCTTTTAAATCCTACTATTGCACATACCTCTATATAAGTTAAAAAGAGAACAAGGCAAATTATATGACAGCTTCTATAGGTAATGTTAGTGGCATGCCTGTATCTAAAGAGCCTCTAGAACATAGCACTGCCTTTTCTAAATTCTTTAATGAGCCCAACAGAAAACTACCCCTAGGTTATAATTCCTTCTGGCAGAAGAAAGCTTTTCTGAACATCCCTGTTCTAGGGCAGTTGAAATCACAGACCAGTCTCTCTTACACGTCACTCATCTCAGTTAAACTCTAGAGGCATATCCAAGACATGAAAAGCTAAAAGCATGGACTGGGAATCTGCTGCCAATCCGAGTGCTTCAGCAGATTCACACCATCTGTACATTAGGCACACAGACCTCACACTGAGCAGTGGATGAAATGTGCTCATGCAGAACCATGGCTGGGTGTTCAGCAAGGAAGAGTTAATTATTATAAAACATCATTCAAGCGATAAAATAAATAAAAAACACTTCTAATGGTTTCTGGTGGACTCATTCTGCAAATGGAACTCCTCACCACATATCAAATATCCATGTGTAGCTCTCTCTCATTTTGCTGGAAGAAATGGTATTTGTATCTCAGTATGAATCTCATTTAAAGGCCAAGCCACTCTATATGGGTTCACTATACAGCTCCTGGGACTGTGATAACAGCATGCCTTATGAACATCATGCGTGAATTGTTTTTGCAGTGATGTATCAAAAAAGAAACAGATTCAGAGACTAGATTTCCTTGGAACAGCCTCTCATTCTGCTGTTTCATTCAATTATGCCATTGCTTGAAAAGGTTACACAGTACAAGATGGCACTTTTTTGCCGTAGCAGTCATAGTGAAGCTCTAGAGTGTTTGTCACGTCAAAGCTCTTAACACAGACCCACATTTTTAATATAGTGTTTATGTGAAAGAGGATTCTTTTCAAACAGTTTGGAACAGACAAGCTCATCCATTGCTATAAGGCATGTTCTCTGCTCTGAGGTCTTCCTTACTGAGTACTGCAGGGATCCCTCCCTCCCATCTTCTGTCCCTAGAGGTATTTTAGAGCTGGAAATCAGAACTATACTTGTTATAGTTTATTAGATTAAAAGAGCTGTCAATTAGCTTAGTCATGGGCCTTTTCTGTGAAAGGTCTATGTAAAAACAGAAGTTGAGCATACTTCCATCAAAATGGGACTACCTATTTACTTCTTCTGTAGTTCACTAGGCTTTTCACCTACTTTTTTCTGCATGCTGAGGTAACTATTTACAGGTATAGAATTTGACTTAGAACTTTGAGTGCAGTTTTTTGTTTTTACTAAGACAAGATGCCTACTGATAAAGAAGCTAGTGGGATCAGATACATCCTCAATATTTATTTTGCTACATGCGCTTTAAATTTCTGTTAGGGTGCTGTCTATCCCTTCTTATTTTGTTCTAAAATCTATTTGCTCTGTAGAAAATGTGTATCATTCACATCAGAGCAGCTTCATAATGCCTGACAGCACAGAGAGTTCACGAGTAAGACAAAATTACATGAATTTTTTAATTTGAAAGGACAATTACATGATAGGGGTTTTTTTAATTTAAAAACACAATACTATTAATGTTAAAGGGCATATACTAAGCTGTCTTTGATGAGAGATTTAAGTGCATTGGACATCTTGTACCTCCTTAGCAAAGATTTTCCTGTGTATCCTCTCCTTCTGCTTACAAGTCTCAAATTGTTGTATATACAATACCTTCTTATAAACATTCCCTTTGCTCTTCTATGGAAAAAAAAAAAAATCTGTTAAATCATAGAAATGACCCAATTCCCTTTTCAGCTGGGCAACTACAGCAGCAGTAAGATCAAGCTACAGCCACTCTTTCTTGTATAAAAATGTTTGGTTTTTAAAAGCACTTTTTACCTGCTTAAATTGTAAATTAAATGTTGTTCCTACCAATTGTAAATCAGTGTAATCCACCAAAGTCAGTGGAGCTCTGCCAGTTTTCAACCAGCTGAGTATTTTGGCATCTTGAATCCTGACTTCCCGCGTTGCTGAAGCAATCTTTAGATTACTGTATTGAGGATGCTACACTGGTATTAAAGCCAAGTTGGAGTTCTCCCAGACCTTGCCTAAACTCATAATAATGTCCAGAAAAGCAGTACTTAAAAATGTACTAGAAAACTATTTTTGGAAGACCATATTGAGGCCGTTCCCTGATAATTTAAGGAAGGCTTGAAGGACATAAGAAGGAACAATATTTCAAACACAATCAATCTTACTGATAACAGAAGTTACACTTAGATTTTACCAGTACGTGTGTTGATTCATACCCTCATAGTTGTAATTTACCCCAACAAATTCGCAGGAAGAATTATCTGGAGTTAATGCTGTACATAGAAAAAATAAAATCTGAGCTCAATTCCTGTCTGGATCAGAATTCTCTCTATATGGTAGATATCAATTAGTGAGTTAAAGCACATCTTTAAATTAAAGATCATGTTTCCTTTGTGCACCATAATAAAATCCATTTTTTTGCCCGCCTTTCCATCTCCTACTTATATATCCATTTTGTCTGTTCTTTCTACTCCAGTTATCCTGGTTTGCTTGGTTAAGGCTATGGATAACTGTAGCCTCAATGTAGAACTCCTAATTTAATGACATCCAAGCTTTCTTTGGCAATTTTTCTTCCTACAGGCATTACGCTGCTGTTACCATCACTAATAAGAGCAAAGGTGTGTGTGTCCACTGGCATAAACATATACATATTTTCAGAAATAAAGTCACTACTGAAGTAACGTACTAAATCAATTCCTATTTTCTCTTTTTTAACACTATATAGAATATTCATGATCACAATATCATGTGTACTCACAATACAGATATTTTCAAAAGCTGTGATTAAAGAAATTTGCATTGATTTACAATGGCTCTATTAAATGTGCAAAAACAATAGGAAGAGTGGTTAGTCACTAGAACACGAATGTGATTCCAAGACACTGTAAGAAATCTGTCAATGAGGAAAGAAAAGAGAATTCTTCTCTGACATTTCTCTCCTTAAACATGGTTCCATTAAATTGAGTACATGTTCAATGTAAACAACTAAAATACAAAAACTGCTCTCATGGATAGCTATGTCTACATTGCAGGATAAATAGGGCTTTTACATAGGTACTGAACTCAACAGGTCTGCTATTCAACTAACAAGTCCTTTACTTGAGTTTAATGGCAGTTTATATTTGAATATTTTTTTTCCTTTGGAAGTACATATTACACTTCAATTTTTACATTCCCCCTGGTCAAAACCTCTCCCAGTCTAAAAGAAAATTAATTGAGAGTTCAGGCAGTGATCCTACGCCTTTCCATGATGTCCAGAAGAAAATGTTTCACAGTTCTCCAGCAGAGACCATTATATAGTACAATTTCCCTGCAGCACAAAGACCCGTAGACATCCAATGCACGTACAAGCACGTATAGCACTAATGAACCCTCAGAAATCTTCAGCATGTTATGGAAACACCATAAACCTGCATGGCTCAGTAGCTAACTGAAAAATCCCAGGGGTTTGAAGAAATAATTCACTCCAGCTTAAGAATATAGTAATTGTGCTACTTTGAGAGCTTTCTTTGTCACTGCAGAGATATCTATAGAAGATGCAATTCTATGAAGCAGACATAGATTATGACTTCAGCTGAATCAGTGGAACTTCTTTCCCTGAGTCCAGGGGGAGGTTGATCAGGGGGCAGAAGGGTTATGATCTGTTACACATCCTTGCTATGAGCTCAAATCTCATCACTTGGCAAAATTAAAATTGATTTTCCCTAGAACAAGGAAAGACATTTCTTTTACAAAAACTCTGTCTTACCAAAGTACAACTTACCAACCCTTTACACTCTGGTAGTACAGCTGTTCACAGAACGTCATGTCTACTGTTTCATAATGGGAGCGCTATGCTGCTTCTTTTTGTATTAATCACACTGCTTTTGGAGGGATGGGGCACAGAAGAAACAGACAAATGTACTGCTTTTTTTTTAACTTCTCCAAAAACATGAAGAATACAGATTTGGTCTAAACACTTCTGGAGTTAGAAGAAGTAATGTCAGAAACAAAGCTGAAAATTCAGTCTGACCATTAAGCATTTTTAAACCTTGAGCAACTGAAGTCAAGTTCTGTGAATACAAGTGACAGGCATGCAAGCATGTTGTTTTTAATGTCTTGTAGTCTCCATTTTCCTAAGATTGTGGTTCGTTTCAGAAGAGATCTGACTAAACATTAATAGGCAGTGAGCAGAATAAAATTGTATCATTCAAAAACAGGCAAGTGACAATAGCCTGTAAACAAAGAGAAACTGCACAGCTCACACCTCACAGTGCTTTGCATTCTGCCTTGCAGGCAAGAGAGCTAATTAAAACCTTGTGGCTCGCGAAAGACATCATGTAATTTAGGTCAAACAAATTACTTTGATACAGGCAGATATTTCAGATGGAAACACCCCCCTTTCATGCTTTTAATCCTAGGATTACAAGTGCATATTGACCACCTTGTGGAAACCCTCTGAGATATCTGATTTGCTTGTAGCGTGCTACAAATTTTAGTCTTAAAGAAAAGTTACCTACAGTGTTCACAGACTAATTTTTTTTTTTTTTCAGCTTGAATGTCACTGGAGTATACTTTAAGTATAGGTGGTTACACTACATATTGTTATGTTTGCCCAGCAGTTTTCATTACATAAGAATGTTTTAAGCAGCTTGTAAGTTTGCTGAATATTAACTATATAAACTCACATTTTCCTCAGGGAAAAAGAAGCGGCAGTGTCAGTCTCTCGGCTTTTCATTATCTGTTTTACTCTGTGGTCTTTGTATGGAAATGATGGGCAAAACGGTTGAGACATTAACTCATTGTTTTACTCAAGTGAGAAATTCTCTGTAACTCATTTCCCTTTGAAATACCCTATTGCCCTGCACGGTAGGTTAAAAACTCAACACAATTACTCAAAGATACTCTTTTTACTCCTTGGTGTTTAATGAACTTTAGCCTGAAAAGCACTTGCAGGTCACTGCAGAGATTTTATAAGCTAAATCTCTGATTACGTACACACAGGTGTATTCCAACCCACAGAATATCACTCCTAGCGAATGTCATATTTCCTCTGCAGCTAAAGCTTAGACTTGCTGTGTTCTCTCAAGTGATCTCTATACCCTTGTGGTCTAAGCAGTGGGAGAAGGAGGAGATGAAAAATGAACGAAGAACAAAGGGCAAGAGAGTGGGATATGGAAGTAGGAGATAATAGACTGGAAAATGGCAGGCAAAGAATTAAGAGAGAAGAGATGGCAAGGGGAGGAGAAATAGAAAAAGCACACAGGAGGAAACTAGAGGTCTGGGGCTGAGAACTAGTGATGGAGGGAAAGGTCAGAAGGGGGAAGAAGAAAACCTGTGGAAGATAAGAGATATAACAGGAGTACTGGGACAAGCTGGCCACACACACCTGGACAGAATGTTTTGGAAATGCTAAGGGAAAATAAAGAGTCCAAAGAGAGACGTTGAACTGGAAAAAGCTGAGGAGAAAGATCCTAAAATACAGATAAGAAGCCAACGTGTGGGGAAAAGGCAGACTGGTCAAGCAACAAAGGTAGAAACTGAGACAGAAAAGTAGAATACGTTGGGGAGAGACAAAAGGTAGCCCACGCAGCAGAGCAGGAAGGGAATGGAAAGTCCAGTGATGAATCAAAGGCATGATGATGGATCAAAGGTATGATGATGAATGAGGAGATGGTGGAGAAAAAGACATACAACATGTGAAAGTAAACTGATTACACCTAGAACAAACAAGCAAAAATGACCCTGCCCCTTCTTAGTGGAATTTCTTCACCAAAACTTGGAGAGAAACATGGTTCACAAGCCTCTTTGTTCTCTGTCAGCAGATAGGTGTGAAATCCACCTACAAAAACTCCCATCAGTGCTCCAACCTGGAAAATCCTTATGGTTCCTCAGAAAGCTCAAGTGACAGACATTTCCGTGTTGTCGAGATCCTGTGTTGGAAACCCACGTGAGTATCAATCTGATGCTTTGTGTTAGGATTTCAAGATATCATTTTCAGCTTGTTTGGAGTTTCCAAGGATGAAAAGTGAATCTTAAATTGTTTTACGATATTAAGCACTCAAATATTAGGGAAGACCAGAACTAAAATAATCTCTGCAACCTTTATTTATTTTCCTTGTGCACATGCAGTGTCTCCTACAAGACAGTGGTGATGTCATCTAAACTGAAGTTTCCACAATATAAACACAGACATCTGCGCTTGTTATCTAGCTTCCACTCACAGTAATTAAAGAGAAATGTCTGTCCAGGACAGGATTCACATGAGCCATGTGGATGTCAGTGTAGAAAATCATTAAGGTCAAAGGAATATAGTCATATCCAGTGTTAAATTTGAGAAACTTCACACCTGATTTTTCTCTGTGTTTCTTAAGTTACCCTTAGTGGCTTTGACACACAGCTACTGTTCATTTCATTGATCATTTGGAGAGATCATGACTTCTGAAAACCAAATCTCATGGTTTCATATTCAGTTCCCCAGCACTCAGGGCTTTTATTGGCTGACAGAGTCACTTCTTTTCCTGATGTAACAGCAATATTTCCCTTCATTATACAGATTTACAATAACCCAGAGATCCATCGGTTCACAGAAGGAGTCATGGGTCTTGTGCAGATATAGGGAGAGGGAAATACATGACCATGTGGTTACATACTACATCATGATGAATACACACAAAGTTGTACAGGCAGCATAATCCTGACATTTTCTGAATTGTGATTTTTTCTGCAGTCTCAGGTGTGTTTTTACCTACTATGTATGGAATATGGCACAAAAGTTTCTTTTCAATGATAGAAGAACTGTAAATTCTTACCTAAAACACAAGTTGGGTTAAATTGGAACAGCTGAATACAAGTAGTTTTCTCATGCACTTTTTTTGTAATCAAAAGCTGCCTCATTTCAGAAAATAATGCCTAAGAGAAATAGTCTCTCTTATTAATAGAGAGCAGAATATTCCACAGAATATTTAACTGAATGGTTGCTTCCTGGATACCGTACCTGACAAACATAACATAAAAGCATGTACTTCAGGTGGAAGTGTTGCAACAATGGTAAGCCTTGTGTCTGCTGCTGCAAAGCTGATTAAATATTAGCAACGAGCAGATGCTGCTACACTAAAAGGGTGAATTAATGGATGTCTGTGTGATTCATTTCTCTCTCAGTAAGTACTGCAGAGTTTAACTTCCCAACATCTTCTTACTATATTCAGATAAAATTATCGTAGTGCCTAGATGATGCACACCATTCATTTCACTTTCTAGTTACTGCAGTCTAAAACATGTCTTCTTACTCACCGCAGCAAGCTGGTCCACCCCGCTTGCAGTTCTTGCTAACGTTACGAGATCTTCTTGCATCTTATCTACCCATGATTTTATCCTACAGAAACCAACGAGAAAAGAGGGACATGCAATCAGATTATTGGCAAAATGAACTTGCATACAATTATATAGCACAAGAAAAGGGTAAAAAAACAGAATATGTTAATATAATTGAATAAAGAATGTACAAGACTTGTTTTTGCTAAAAATATAATACGTTTGGAATGGACCAAAACATTCAAGCTACACCCTGATGGTGTCCTCTTTTGCTGACTCAAATCTAAGCCATTAGCTTTTTTCTTTCTTCTCCTTTTCATCAGCCAGAGTTTCCTGGTGCTCTCTAGGATATACACAGTCTTCACCTTCAAATATATCACAGTGGCTGCTTCTTATTGGCTGCCTCTTCTCATACAGTTTTCTGTGGTGACCACCACACTAAGCCAGCTGTAAACCAAGCATGCCATTCTATTTATTACTAGCTGCAGCAAAGATCAACACAACAGAGTTGGTACACTGCCTGCCAGGACAACCTGCCTGTACTGTACAACTCCCAGTAATGTCTTTCCTGAGGACTTTGAGGTCCCTCTCCCAGCAGATAGTACAAGCACAGAAAAACAGCAACTGGGAACAGAATAAATCTTCTGGCCTGTAGCCCCTGTCCAGACATGCCAAGGTAAAACAGAGAGTGATTTGCCCCTGTGCATGCTCAGCTCCCTGTTCCCAGTAAACTTGAATCTTTGAAAAAGCCTTGGATCCAATGCAAGTTTTATGTTTCTGTGCCATGTCACATTTTGTGGCAAGGAAGAAGTCATGACAAAACTTTATTCCAGTGAGGTCCAAGTTCAGAAGAAGCCTGTGTCACTTGCCTAGCCAAGAAGTTTGATCTCCAACTCATCTATAGTATCATTTCTGTCACTATCACAGCTCTCTGTTCTGAAACCTGGAACAGATACACGTATTTGTCCTAGCCAATTCTGAGCTTTAATCTGACACCCAAGGAATGACTGCTTAGATTATTCATCAAAGCAGAAAAGACAGCAAAATGAAAGACTTCATTTTTACTATAACATGGAAAATTTGAAAGACAGAAGAACATAGAGGACCGATTTTACTTCCTCTTTCCATGGCCCTTAACACATCTTTTGTTAAACCACAATCAATATCTTAAAAAGGCACAATCTCTATTATGGAGTTATAACCTGACTATTTCCATTAAAGAACCCTTCCCCATGCATTAGAAGAAAGTGATTAGTCATCCAAACACAAAAAATTTACATCTAACATGAAGGACCTTCTGCCAGCACAAAATATTACATGCATAAACAGCAATGGTCACTATTTAGACAGGAATGTACCGAGTTGTACAAAAGTGCCAGATTTAAGAAAAATCCTTTTTCTCAATCAATAATGGGTTGCTCCTCAATCAGTACACCATCTCTCATGAATTCTATTTGAATCCCATTTTCCACAAGCAGAATACTCTGACACAGTAAACAAGAATTTCTTGAAGGTTTAGCTTAAAGCATCTTAGAGGACTTTACAAAAGTTCTGTAACAGAAATTGAACTAGCAAGTTGCAACTATGGTCTCTTACTAATCATAGCTTCTGCCTATAATACTACTGTTTTCATAGTCCCTCCAGCCCCTGGCCTGGCTTGTTTGACACTCTCCTCTGTTCTGTCATGTCCTTTACTTTCTATTGTTTCATATCTTTCTTTTCCCCTTCCAAATCTTAGAATAAAGAACAGTGATTTCACTGTCTGTATAGCACTTCCATTATTTCCTCACTGTATTCCAGGTGTTTCAGACCTATAAGAATGATATCTGAAAACACCCAGGATAAAAATAAAAAGCAATGCACAAGTTTTAGACTGAAATTATTCCAGTACTATCATTCATCACTGAGCAATTTTAATTGATCTGCTTCCCAGGGGCTAGACGGTTTCAGAAGACTGTCCACCCTTTAAAATCTTCTTGGTGCACTAAACAATGAATGACCTCGAGATGGCAGAATGCTGAGTTACATTTACAAAACTTTGGGAGAAGCCTGTATTGATTGAATGACTACGTATGCTAAATCAATAAGGTAAGAAGAAGCCTTATCACACAGGTTATGATTATCTAGATTTCCAAGAACAATACTTCTAGCTTGAAGGATTTTTTTCTAAATTGGGCCAAGTTTTAAGAAACTTTCAGAAGACTGTAAAATCAGTGCATCTTTGTAAAAACTCTTGATAGGAGGGTTCCAGATTCTCCATGAGGAAAAAAAGATGCACAGAGAATCGTGAAAGTTGTAAAAAAAAAGTGCAAAATGGAATGTAAAAAATGCTAACAGGGACAAAGCCATTGACACTTAGAAAGGTCCAAGAAATACTAGAACGGTTGTTAAGAATTCAGTCATCTCATAGCTAATTAGTAATAAATTGCTGATAAATTAGTTTGAGTAAATCTTTTCTTGTAGCAAGAGAGAAGGGAAACTACAGGAGTGCATATTGGAAGAAGGGCTTGAGCAAGCATCTTCAATGGAAATCTTACTGATATATCATTTCCAGAGGTATCTACTCTATACTGTGACATGAAAAGAGGATTTACCTCAAAATAGTCCTACCTCTTAACTTGGTATATCCCTCACTCTCTTCACAAGTCCAGGGAAAAGTCAGAGAGGGGTAGCAGAATGAGTAAGAAGACTGGAGACTCCATAAGTTTGTCAGGGCCCTGACAGAACCCTCTGCTGCAGGGCTTAACACCTCATTACATGCTTACAAAACAAAGCACACTCATGGAGAGACCTCCAGAAGGACATATTTTAACAGGTGTCCGAAGGCTTCTTTTATCCACTGTAACTGAGCAGCCTTTTCCCTAGGTTTTTCTTGATGATTCTTACCCTTAGTGTAATTTGACCAATGTTCAGGCTATTTTGTCATTCCTTCATCAGTGTTTGCTGCACCATTTGAGTCACTTTGTTACTTATCTCCAAGCCAAATAACAATTAGAACTCTGAGGTTAGTGTTGATGCTTTTCCATGGAGGCTGAAGAGAGGCTAATAGGTGCAACAGGTCAACAGAGTCAAGACCTATATTTGCTTTCTCCTTTTCCACTGTATCACCAAGAGTATTCTTACTGCTTTATTTCTTTGCTCACTCACATCCTATATCTCTAACATGGCCACATGAAAGTGATTTATGTTGGGATTTAGGGACCAGCTACATTTTCAATGACTATTACAACTGATTCCAGTGCTGCTTTAATGTTCCCAAACCTCCCCTTCTATACTTTGCTTTTGAAAATCTAATGTAAAATAAATTAACCTCCTGGTTTAAATCTCCACAAAGCTCTTACATAAACATTCAATTCTCTGTGGAAATCAGTTTGTTAAAAATCACTTGTAACAGTATTTTATGTTCAACATGGCGCTAAACCCATTACGTGTATCTGTGAGAAAAAGTGTTAACTCATAAGCACAAGTAAGAACAAAACAAAAAAAAATATTATCCTTCCATTTTTGAACAGTTTCTATTTTTCTGTGTGAAAGAATGAAGTATATGAAAGGTGAAAAAGTAAAACTCTTTACCCAAAAGTGTTTTTAAAAACATAAATAATCGAACATACTAAGATTTTTTAATGATCCATTTCAGTTATAAAAACTCTGGGTGTTATTTCTCAGTGGAGTAGATATAAAAAATCAGGGAGGATTGATTTTTAAATTGACTTTGTTCATTTCTCACTGCTTTGTATTTTTACCGGATACATGCCTCTCTGTCCTAAAAGGAAACTGGAAAGGTAAGAAAAAAATTAAACTTGAAATTTTAGAAGAAGTTAAACTTAAAAATATTAATTACTTATTACAGCTCTACTTGCAAATGAAAGATGGATCTTTTCCCTCTTTAACTAGCAAAAATATTCTTGATTTTTTAATAAATTCTTCTTATATATTGTCTACAATTTCTGCCTTTAGACAATGAGCCCACAACTTGCCTTTTGAAGTTAGTCACCCAGACTAGCTTTTGTTTTCTCTTTTTTATTTTAATTTGTAATGGAACTAGGTTTCTGCTTCAGTCAATGGAAAAAAGACAGACCCGTTCTATCCTCAGCCTGGCCAACTGAACTACCTATGTCCCACATTGCCTTTAGTAGAGCCCTAAACAACTTTGATTTCTAATCCAGGTTCTCCAGTGTAGCCAGGCTACATGCTTGACTTTCAGCCACGTCAGGGTAGACAATATCAGTTTCTAAACTAAAATAGGAAGAAGTCCACCTTCATCCTAATTTAATGGCAATATCCGCCTCCAGCTATAACGTAATTGTAAATATTGATGCTTCTTCCAATATTGACTGTATATTTACCTTAAAAGATTATTTTATTGCATATGCATCTTAGCCTACTAGACCTTCTGTAGTGGAAACTGCCCCTTTCTTACCTGGCTGTACAACAAACAGCTAATACAGAAAGGTCCAACACAATAAAAAGTAACAACTTTGGAAGGGCTTTTCTAGATTACTACCAAAAGTACAAATGCTAAAATGGCATTCTACAACTCTAAGGAAGCTCAGTATAATTATTCTTGCCCTCCCACAAGAATTCAAATAACATCATTAGCATTTTTATACGGTCTAACATCAGTATTTCTGCATGTCAATTCTTGCTTCTTGCCACCAGACAGAAGTGTACATTTCAGACATTTCACACTCCTTGTAGACTGCTTTTCAGAAATGGACACAATCACATTCTATAACATTCATAGGAAAAACTGGAAGAATGTTTAAAATGCAACTTTTTTTTCAGTTAAAGAACCATATTTTCTTGTATTTTTTTTTCTTTAAGTGTATCTTTAAAAAATGAAACAAGAGCCTTTAGGCACTGAAACCCTTGTCTGGTGCTCCTTTTAACTGAAGCCTGTAGTGCAATATCTGTCTGACAGCTGTTCATGGTCAGAGTATATTTAACAATTGGAAAGCTGTCACAGCAAACGTGAGCTCCCATGACTTAAAGAAGCAGTAGTCTTTTTTTTTTTTTTTTTTTTCTGCAAAGGGCACCAAAAGAAAGCCTGTACAAAAGGTTAGTTTGTTCCTATCATCATAGTTCGGCATGAACATCGCAATGGATGTTCCGCTGAAAGGTGATTACATTTTGCAGTACAATTGATTTTAAATCCCTTCTTGCACACACAGGTTTCCCCATACCAAGCAACGACTACACGAAAGGACTGCGCACATGCCTTTCCATAGCAACTTCTAAGTGATTTGAATGATGAAGGGGACTATCTGATTAAAGACACACAGACACGGGTCATTTACTGCGGAATTAGAAGGTACAACCCTGCTGTTGTCGCCTGGGCTGTGATCAGATTGATGAAGAAACAGCCGGAACACTACAGAGCTATCCATCCATCCACATTACACTATCAGCCAATATGTTATGCTATAACAGCTATTTTGTCAGCACAGAAAGCTTTTTTTCCCCTTTTCCCTTCTTTTTCTTTTACCTTTTTTTGGTGCTATTTTTAAAGTAAGACCATTGTATTTCCTAAAATCAGAGAATTTTCACAGGTACACCTCTAGTCACACTCCAAGTCGAACTTATTATAGCATGTGCCAGCCTAAGAAATCTTTCTAATTTCATTAAATGCTATTTCTACATTAAACCTGTATATCAAGCTATCCCTGCATACGAAAGTATGGCTCAATTACAAGGGTGAAAGAACTCAGAAGATCTAGATGTAGGGCACCCTGGCTATACCCTTTTTCCTGCAGAAACTGACACACTTTTATTCTAATTTTTAAGGAAAACAGATTCATTTAATCACATGCCATAGCTTTGTAGACCACTCAGGCTAATTTAAGGTCCATTAGCTAACTTCTGCTTTAATAATGTCTTATAATCTAAAGGCGCAAGTGTTGAATTTAACTCTGCCAACTGAAGTCACTTGGTATGTTGGAGACCCACATCCAGCTCGCCTCAGTTAAGATTAAATTTTACTCAAGTTTTGAATAGTTCTTGCATACAAATTAACAACAGTCTAAGTAATGAATGTTATAAGGAGCAAGAGGAAGAAGTGTTTTCAAAGTCAGTATTTCTTAGATTATAAAAAAAGAAAAAAATACATAAGACATTGCTTCTAATTCAATAGAAAAGTGGTGTTTGAAAAATGAAGATAAATGAGATTAGACTCAGAAACAGTGAGAGAGAAAGCCTTGCTATATTTTTTCAAGCTAATCACATTCTATTTCCATGCTCAGAAAAATCTTCACTTTCAGGATCCGATGCTTTTTAGAAGATTTGCTGAGAGTGAGGGAGGGGTGAAAGTCTACAGAATTATCACAAAAGCAACCATTCTTTGTCCCTTTTAGGCAACACTAAAGGAGAAACAGAAACTGTTATTCTAATTTAGAGAAGGCATGTGAAAGAACATATGTTACACTAGAACTACTAACCTTCTACACAGAAATTACCAGTGTTGCTACATTTATACCTCCTACTGCAAAACTACTGAGTGTCAATATCACTGTATATTCTGATGACCTATCAAGCTCACAGTACTTGCATTTCATGTATGTGGGTAGATGCATAGATTTAAAGAGAACCAGACCAGAAGGAGTAATAAAGGAAGGTTTCTTTTTAAACACTGAACAAATTGTCTTAGTATGCTAAAATCCCACTGAATCTAAATTAGGGAAAGAGAAGGGTTAGATATGAAGCGACTGATGCAAAGATCACTAAAATCTCATGGTTCTCAGACAAAGCTCTTGAATTTCCATTGCATAACCAGAAAAGGAATAAAAGAGGGTTATATAATTTAGATGTGATGTAAAAACAAATTAAGGAAAAGTAATCTGTATAAGCATTTGTGAGTTGTCTGTCTCTTACTATAGGATATGCAACCATACAGTTAGCTGCTACAGAGTGGACAAGTTTTAAATTCATCATCTAGACAAATATTCACCTCACTCTATAACGTCTACAGTTATAAATGCCCCGGGGTGATGTACAGCCCAGGGCTCCTCCTTCTGTTTTTTTGGAAATTTGCTAATGGACTATGTGAAGGTATGACAGCTTACAAGTATAGCATAAAGCTACATATAGGAAAAAGCAATTTGCAAGGAAGTTTAAGGAATCAGAAATTTAAGTGAAAAAGGGAGTGTGCTGCAAGTGTTGGGAGATCCCACTTTATTCCAATGTGATAATGATACAGGCGTGTATATCCATTGCCAGCTATCTGTTGAAAAATATATCACACAATTCTGTATAAATGTTTGGAAGATCTTTTGTGTAATAAAAGCAAAGCACAGATTAATTCATGGCATTTAATTACTGCACTGAGTGAGGAAAATAAGGAAGCTATGCTATCTGTGCACATGAAAATGGATGCATAAAATGCATCATCTACTCCACAGGCAAAGATATTTCTTCTGTTGGCAAGAAGGAAAAACAGTACTTTGACTCTTGTCCTCTTTCAATGTCTCACCTGCCCAAAAGTGGCAAGGTGCTGGCCATGCAGTCTGCAAGGACTTTCCATACAGACTCAATCCCCAAGGCCAGAGGGACTCTGTTCTTTCCCATTTTCGAAACATGAAATCCTTGCTTGGAATAATTATTTTACATTTATCAAATTGAAACATTTGGGGAGTAAGACATAATTTCTGTGTCATATCTGTCATTCTGTACAAAGGGTTAATGTACACAAAAACTCTTCAGGATACTCTGATTTTTAGTAGCAGGTATTTTAATATTTAGACAGGATTTTTAAGTTCTTATTTCACCTGTTTAAGCAATGCATTCACACAAGCTATTATGAATTTCCAATTTTTTTTTTCAAATGCTCCTTTTCTCCATACAAACATTTTCTCTCTATCATAGCCTTCACAGAACAACCATGCAGGAGCATTCATTAATGACTACTCTACCAACTGCTCTTTCAAGGAATCCCTCTGTACCACAGATAAATGGGGCACTAGGAAGCCAGTGATGCTACAGTGATACAGACAGAAGGAGAGAGAACAGCCTCCTGAGCCGGTCAGTTCCACCACTGACTTCCAGGATGAAGTCAGGTCAAGCCAATGGCACATAGCACATGAAGGGCAGATCTGTCACACTTCAGTGACTGTTTATGTCCTAATACATGGCTTTCTTCTTTCTTTCTTGAGTTCCCCTGACATTTCCGGGATAGAAACAGTCAATCACAAGCTGTTCAATGTTTGCCCCAGGGCGAAGAAAAGCAGAAACCCTCCTCACTCAGTACTGCTAGCCCCAACTATCTCCTTCGTCCTGATATCCCTTTTTTAGCTCTGGAGCACAGGACTATTTGAATGGCTGTTTTGCTTTCACCATTCCACAACCTTTTGCATTTCACCTTCTAACAAATCCTTGCCTAAATATCTCCATCAGAAGGTTTCAAGGACAGACGAGCACCCTCTGACCCAACAGCTGGACCCATCCACTACTGTCACTCTCATTGAAATATCCACTCCTCATACTTCGGTTCTTTATCTGTAACTGCACTTCCCAATTCAATAAGCATACGGTAGAGATTCAAAAATATCCAGACATTAACCAGGAATGGCCAAGTAATTCCTTAAATATGGTGTTCAATTTAAAGACTCAGGATCAGAGCATTGTCGTATTATCTTATAAGCTTATTCCACATAAACCAAGTGGCTGACAGGTGTTTAGCCATGCATCTTCATAATTAAAGCTTCTGCTCCACAAATATTTCCTCTCACTCTGCCAGAAGTGTTCTTTTGGAGTCTAAAGCTTCCTAGCAAATAACATGACAAATATCCTCTAATGGAAATTACTGTTGCACAAAATATCATTCAATAATTTAAGCTCAATCTTTAATGTAAGTCTGACTAATAAATTCAGCTGCAAAATCACTATAAGCTGTAAAGTGAACTCCTTGAAAATTATTATGTGTTAATTATCAAAGATTATAGAGCTAAAACAGTTTAACAAAGAAGACATAACAAATTTAGCTTAAACAACTGTCAGTAGTCCTCAGATGTGTTTCACTAAAGGCTTTTACAATCAGATATACATCTAATACCATTTAATGCTTAGCGTTTAAAAACAATCAAACACTCAAAATCTAGTGATCATTCCTGTAGCTAAGGAATATAAATTTGAAATGAAGAATCTCTAATTTGTTTCTAATCCATACTAGATATTGTATTTGCCTTCAAGGGAGTTCCCCCAGAATAAGTAAGGTGCCTCTCATCCTCTGTGCTTCAGCTCTGATAACTGGGATATAAAATGTGTACAATTTAGTCTGGACTAAGTCCATTAGTCTAGTACACACACAGTTCCATTACAATTATACATTAAAACTGGTAAAAAGGAGATCAAAACTGAATCTCACATACATCACTACAGTTATTCCAGTACTGTATTCCAGAACCTGGATTAAAAGCTGGTCCCTATGCAAAGTAACATGTAAATGCTTCTAATTTTTGATGGTTTTATATAATACAGTAAGTCTGTTAATGGTATAATGCCTTTGGAGGATAAAAACCATGTCTTAAAAAATGATTGAAAAGTAAATCTCAATGTAATGGAACTTTACAAAGTGCTTAACTGCACAATTTTGCTAAGGCGTTTCAGGCAAAAAAATACTTTATCAGTTGTATTTAACATATCACACTCATATTTTAACCATAATTTATATCAAAATTACTTTTTCATCAAACTAAAAAGCATTACATTTTAGCCTTAGAAAAAAAGTATAAGAAAATTAAAATATGGCATATTGGATACCAGTAAAGAAGAGATTAAATGATAGAAGGCAGTGTTTTGTACAAACCAAGAACATATTCAGAAACTTACTTATGCATGTGCATCCACACGTATGTGCACCACTTCAACTCAGTGAGAATCTCATCTGAGCCACCCAATTTGTGCCATCAACATTGCATTATCATCTTTTCTTGCATCTAGAATGCAGAATCTACACATATGGACTCAATATGTGTGCTTTCCATACTGAATAAACTATACAGGACACGATCACAACACACATACATTTATATCCTTGAAGCACGCAATTAGTTTGATCTCTTGTTTGTGGTAAGACATTTGCCTATTTTCATAGCATGCCTGAAGAAACCATCACATCTAAGTATAACTGTGTGAAAACAGAGACTACATAATGTTAACTAACGCAGTAGCATAATATTACTGTACCATGAGATGGTAAGATCACACTGAATTCAAAGCCTGCCTCAGCCTGACAAAGAAATACAGGGTCAGACCTCAGACTGAAAAAAAACCTTATTTAAGTAATGTAACTTACATAGTGCTTCAGATAAAAATTAAAACTTTAGGCTTTCTTTCTTTAGCTTCTTCTCTTTTAGATAATCTATCATTGACTGTATACAGAGCAACCTGCTTTGGTTATCCAGCATCGAATGTATATATTTAACAGGAACGCAAATATAATCTTTCGGAGAACTGATCAGGTGTCTGTCTCATTTTGTCCCCACCTACACTTCTGAGAAAATGAACAGCAAAACTCCCCTTCAGTTTAGCAACACATGGGTCTGATCTTAAATCAGTGCATCTCACTGTCTTTTAGGGAACCAATATATAAATCAGCAACAATATAAAAACATCATAGGGGTCGGTGTGGTTTGGACTTTTCTCATGTGAAAAACGGGTATTAAATACTTTACTCTCAGAATGTATTAGGTAAGATGAGCTAAGGCAATGACATTGCATCAGCAGGGAGCTCAGTTGCTCACTTCTCTATATTTATCTGAGTGTCTGATGTGGGTTTTGGTTGTAGCAGCAGGAAGTCCAACACACAGGGCTGACACTAGCACCAGCACTTCATTGTGCTGCACCAGAGGCTTTACTACAGCAAAATACATGAGCAGGTGAATAATCCTACCTATGCAAGTGGTACTAGTCATATAATTTTAGTACACAGCTGAACTGGGCGTCTGCATGCAGATCCTGTACAACAAGTCTGCTTTTTCTGGGTTTGCCACTTGCGTAAACATAAAAGTTAAGTGTAAAAATAGAGGGATGCTAAAAATAAGCAACTGTTTATGTGCTCTGGAATACAGTGCTTGATTGTAGAAGATGAGTCTTCCTTATAATGCCACGCAATAATAATAATAATAATAATAAATTATTAAAAATATTATTTACAATGGTCATTTAATATTAAACTAATTTTTAAAATATTCTGTAGTCATTTAAGCACTGAAAAAAACAACAGAGGTTGATGAAAAAAGTGTAGGTTTTTTTTAAAGAACTATGAGCTGTTTACTACCAAGCTTTAAATGTTGTAGCCTCCTTTAAAATGCAGTTTTATGTGATGTTGATCCCTCTTGTTTAATAATGACAAGGATTCATAAATAAAACATCTATTTTATCAGATAGCAGAATACCACATTCTGATAAACCCACACAGGCTAAGACAGAAAAATCCCTGCCTCCAACTGTACTAGATCAATGTAATGCTGTTCTTCTAATTTATGATTTTTTCAAATTATTATATACTTTAAGAAATTTTTGTTGTACAATGTACTCCAAAGAATATTAATTGAAAGCTGCACATCCAAATTAATCAGCTGTTTCATTTGCAAATACATTCTTCCTTTCAAAGCCTGACTTCCACAGCATAAAGCTGTCACCTCCCTAACATGCCACTGCTGTGGCATTTATAATAATGAAGAGACATTTTTTTGAAAGACCCAAATAGACTCCATCTTCTGAAAGACAGGCACTATCTGCATTCTGTGCTGTCATTTAAAACCAAAAGTAAAATACCTCGACAAAAGACGTAAAAGATGCAAAGCAAAGATTATTGTACAGGCAAAAGACTGACACAGAATATTAAGTTTCTACAGAAATTAGCATCAAAATTAGCACAGCCATGCTGTCTTTAAATTCTTTCCATTTCATAAAGTCACGCTGAATTACACTGAGTTTTTGCTAAAGGCGCAGCTGGCATGTTGTGATTCCTGGGATGCAAATGCATATTAATGACTATTTGAAAAGGATAACAGTATATGAGGAAATAATCAGTGCATTCTTTTCCTCCTCTTCAGGAGGTTATCAGTCTGTTCCCATATACAGTGTAGTTTTCTGTCTTGAAAAGAGTTTTGAAAACTGTCCAATGCAATATGAGATCAAACTCTATGAACATCTTGTACATTAGTAAGCCTAGGGGAGGTCAGGACTCCTTATCACAGGAGTAGGACAGCGTCTGTACAAGCACATTTTGATGGACTTTAGCTATATTAAAATCACATCTAAGTTTCTCAAGGGTGTCAGACAGACCACCTGTATATCGGAAGTGCTAGCATCCTGTAAACTACCAGGAAAAAGAAAAAAAAATCAATGCAATTACCTTATAAAAAAACAGCAGCAAGCAAAATCATACTTCAATCTTCCACTTAACAAAATTAACCTTTTGAAATGGCTACTGTAAGGCTTCACAGGCCAGGTCAGTCATGATCAGATGTGCAGGTCTTATATTTCTGTAACTCTCCAATAGTGATATACAGTATTTTTCTTAAATCTTCAGAAATGGGAGATTGAAGGATAGTGCTGAATGTCATTATTGGAGTGACATAAAAGTCTCATTCTTTAAAACAAAAAGAACTCTTACCAATAGCTCACAAATTACTTACATAAACCTTAGAAAAATAAAGAGTACATGCTCGCGACGTTTGGGCTTCACTTTTGAAAGGCTGCTTGATGAGACTACAAGTGTTTGATTCAGAAAGCTCAGGCACAGAAATGATTTCCAACTGTGCACGTAGGGCCAAAAGGCTGTATGGGTCATTTCACAGTAAAGCTGACCAAGGATAGCATTAAATGTAATTCAGCTTTAAGACAAAACCTTCTCAAAGAGGCTTCGCTCTCCTTTCTCAGGCTGGCATAAACGCGCTAAGGTCAGGAGGACACAATGCTTGTCAGTGCATTCAATGCACATTAAAAAGACAGGCTATTAAGGAAGAGTCTCTGACATTTACTGGAGAGCCAAACTTCCCCTCTTGCACTTGTCCCCTTCCCAATTTCAATACATTCTCTCATTAAGCATCAATACAATGCAATATAATTGAACAGATGTAGTAGTCATTACCAGGAATTACCCATTCTCCTATCAAATCAGAGTGTACAGAAAGGGCTGTGTTTGAAATGGGTGAACTTAATTGTGCAATGGTCCCCAAGAGGGAGGTACAAATAGATCAAGACATCACACACACACAACTGATCTCAGCTGTGACACAAGCTTTTTGTCACTCCCTCATCCATCTTTGCTTACTAGGGTTAATGGTGGCTGGAGTCGATGCCGGACAATTTAATAAATAAGAACATTGGATGTGTTTCAAATGAAGCATATCAGAATGTGGGCTTTAGTGACATTTTGATTAAAGTTCCATACATAGTGAAGGCTTTTTATGACGCAGCTGCTTAAAAGACAATCTGTTTGAGTAAAAACAGTGCAGGGTGGCTGGTATCCCTTGGCAATTTACTGTGAAACATTTGTTTGCTTCACAACGATCTGATTCACAATCATTGCACTTGCATGGCTGGTTGATTAAATCAGTATCTCTAGCAGTCATTACAGTAAGCAAAGGAAAAAAGTCAATCGCTAAAGTAATACCCCTCTGTGTTATGCAAAATAGATAAATCACAAGAGTACATTCCATTTCCTTCTCCAGCTCCTCCTCCTCCGTTTCCATTTCCCAGTATAAAGAACTAGATTTTTAAACTACAGAGGCATAAACAGTATTTAATTAAGAAAAGTGTTAATCCAGGGCAGTGGTGACAGCTGTTCTGAAGAGAGTGTGCTACCAGCAATTTAATAAACAACTGCATGTTCACCGATACTGATCTGGAAAAGGGTTGATTAAAAAAAAAAAAAAGTAAAGAAAAGAAAAAGAAGAATATTCAAATGCAAAAAAAACCCCAGCAATTTGAATCTGATGATGCAAAGAGCACAACCACACTCCACCTCAGGATTTCTCTCCCAGTACTGTGATCTGCACTGTGACATGTAAAGAGATGCCTTTGTTCCAAGCTCTGCTATCAGAGGCAACTAAAGTGTATTTAAAAGGCACAAATATGAAGTATTCAGGCAACAGAAAAGAGGAAAATTAAAAAAGAGTCAGGGAAGCAGGGAAAATGTTAACTCTGGAAGGTCACACTGCTTTTATTTAGGCCTGGGTGAGTGTCAGTAAGTAGAAAACAGAAAGAGCTGGCAGAGACAGAATGTGGGAATAAAGGGGTAGCTCTTACACTGCAAAAACACAACCTAAAGATTTAATTGTTTAATTTAGATAAATCTCTGTGAACAAGAGCATTTCAACTTCTTTAAAAATTTATTTTATGTATAGAATGCTACCTTAGGCCGTTTCCAAATTGCTCAGTGAAAAGGTTGTCGATATCATTAGAGAAAGATGAAGGTGCCTTTTAAACTAGGTGCAGTTTCTGCATTTCTCCTCACTGTCATGACTGTAATACAATTTTGCTGTGACAACATACCAGATTCCAAGGATACATTGAATGCTTCAACAGCTCTGAATATGTAACACTCCCCAGATGGAAGGGAAGGCAAAAACTTTAGTGCACTTGTGCTCTCATGTTCACAATAAAGATAGTTCTGAAACAGTTATGTCATACCTTTGCCAGGCACTCATTCAGTAAGTGACACAGTCTGTGCAATTTTCTTCTTCATAAACATATTTTTCATACTTTTGTTCTAAGTTTTGTCCACATCTGGCATGTTAAAACACTACAGAAAAAGCTCTGTGCTCAGCTGACATGCTACCTGCGCTTTGAACTCAACGCTCATCAGACACCACCTTGCTCTTCTGCCCTGTAAGAGAAACATCTAGTGTCTATTTAAAGGCTATTTAAGTCTTTCAAAAATAAACCAAATCCCCCCAAAAAATCCCCAAACCCTAAATAAATAGAAAAAAAATCAGATCAAGTAGAAAATGGAAGAGGCTAGTAGATTCTATATCAAAGTTCTTTCTTACGTGTTCCATTGCATGCCTGTTAAAACAAACTCCGCAGCATAAGGTGCATGCCATTTCCTTATTTCACACAGTACTCTTTCACACAGTAGTTCTAATAAATTGGTAACACCTGAAACACTTTACACAACATGTGTAAATCAAATAAAATTGCCTGCAACAAGCACTACTCTATCATCTAAATTTTGTCAAAGATTCTAGTTGGATTGCACAAAATAAAGGTCAGAGTCTTCTTTGGACAAAAACTGATTCATTATACTGTGACCATGAAGCCAGCTTTAAATGTAATGCCTGTCTCATTGTTCATCCTTTTCATCCTAGTTATTGATTAATGCTTCAGAAGTGCACTGGAAGGTCCTAGATTTTCTTTCTCTGTGGATTACAGGCATTGTATTAGATGATCATAACAGATGGGATCCAAACAGGACAAGATTTTTAAGTGTGATTTGAATGGTCACAACCTGATCGGCACCCTTCGAGCCATCTTCATGTGCCAAGAAGTTTCATTGAGTCTTTATTGGACACAAATATTTGCATTTCCTGCCCTCAATGATATTCAATAATTTCTTATTTATGTAAGAGGCTGTTGAAGGATTTTATTCAGAAATCACGAATCAGGCCTCAAATTGAAGAGTGTGATTTGAAATGTGTTTAAACGTAGTATTCTGAATCATTTTAATCTACCTAGAATTTATCTGGGTTATCTGAGAGAGCTTACAATGGTCCTTTAAACATTAGCCCTGTTTTGGCAGGTAGTGATCACAACAATCCCCTTCACTGGTTTTGCTGTCCAAAAGTTAAGCAGCAGTTGCAGGCATGTGCTTTAGGCACAAAGAGCCAGAATATGTTCGTCTGGCAATAATCGTGACTGGCTTTTTTGACTCATACACCTTTACTGTTTTGTTACCAGATTAACTCCACAGACAGAGCCTGTATCCTTTCTGCAACATTATGCAGTGCTTTGTGCCTGGGAGTACAAAGTCTCTGAATGTCTTCCTTGTACAAGGCTGAGACATATTTTTTAGTGCCTAAAGGATCCGTGTACTCAACTTCTGTTACATTAATGACAATCTGAGGGTTATTTGTGAACTGCTTTAGGTTTTCACTGTAGGTTTTCTAAATGGCCTCACTGGACGTTTTTACCTTTTACCATTGAATGCATGGGGAAATAAAGTGCCTGACCTGCATGTAAGAACTACATCAGGGGTACAGGAGCATTCACAGTTGTCTAAATCCCCATGGCTGTTTTGAAAAAAAAAAAAAAGCCATCAATCCTCTGCTAAACTGTCAAACTGCTTCTCTCGGCAAAACCCCCCTCCCATACTCAAGAGGCAGTTTGAGAATGGGCCAGTCTACCACATATACAACCACTGGATCAGTTCAATTAAAGAAGAAGGTAAACAAAGACAGAGACATCTGAACACTCACCCTTACAGAATCAGCAATTTCTACTAGCACTCTTGATTGCTGAAGGCTATCTGGAAAGCATTCTGAGATCAACTGATGTTTAAAAGGCCCTTAGTGCACAACAAAGTAGCACAATCACAATTTGATCCATTCATACCCCTTCTAAGCATGTCACTGAAACGTAATCTCTGCATTTAAAATATGAGACTGCAGTGGTATGTGAGATCTGCTGCCCGAAGTACAACTGATGATACTTCAGATAAGAGGGATGAGATAGCTTTCTGTCTTACAAAGGTAACAGACCACTTTAATGAAAGTTTAGAATCTGTGTTCAATATTTAATCAACTTAATATTTTGATTTATATAGGCTACTGAGAGGAAAGTACTTTCACCAAAGACTATTTGGGGAGAAAAATGTTGACATTTCTACTCAAGTTAAATTTCTAATTTTGCATAAATGTTTTACAGTTTCTCTGTTTCTCTGAATAAGTTACTTTCACACTGCAAACACAAAATCAGACATATCTAAACTGTGGTTTGTGACAAGCACTTATCATAAAACACTAGCTTCTCTTCATTTCCAGTACAGAAACAGCACTCGTATCAGACAATGGGAGAAGAATTAATGCACACTCAATACAGATCTATTGCCATGTTCTTCAGCTCTGTAGAAATCCTTTATTGAGACAGCTAAACGCAGTTCTTGGTCAAATGAAATAAAATGGAGGCAAAATAATGATGTACCATGAAAAGGTCAAAGAAGACAGCAAGAGATTTATGCACAAAAGTAATGAAATTCTTAATGATGGTGTCAGATTTGGATATCTACACCCTAAGTATATAATGTCAGTTGAGATAAAAGGTCTACATACATAAACAATGGCAAAACATAGGGATTGCCTCCATACACACTCTCTTTCATAGTATATAACATAATGAGATACTGAAAATGTATCTGATGGCTATCAGCTTTCCTATACAAGCAAGGTATTGGCAGCTCAGTTACCATATTCTTGACAACTGCTAAATACACAATCAAGTAGCATGTTCTGGACAAGTAAGCTGCAAAACCTGTTATTATTTTCTGTCATGGTAAGATTGCTGAATTCTCTCTTCTCCAATTCTGATGGGATACTTTGAAATTATCTCTTTCTTGCTCTACTTAAAATCTTGTATCCCTTAGCAAGTGCATATTTACCACATCGACTTTCGACTTTTACCATTTCCTTTCAAATGCCAATCCAAATAGTATGTCAACACATGAGGAGTCATCATTCACACAGTCCATTGGTCCCGGTCTTGGGGAGGGAAAGTGAGCAGATTGATTTTGTTTCCACAAGAAAAAAGGAAGTGACCTATAAAATGTGAAGCTGACCTTTTATTTGTTATCAGTCATCTGGACAAGTAAAAGGGACCACCCTCTTTGTTATGTTTATTGGGCTTTTGTCAACACTACAAGCTCAAAATCAGCATTTCCTGAAAGGCTAAATGAATTACAAGTGACCTGCCAAATCATAAAGGAAATCATGGCAGAACCATGAAAAGAATCATCATCTTTGTCACTGGTTTACTAGACTTTTAAACAAGGAAGTGTGAGCAGAAACAGCTTTGCCCTGCAAACCTCTGACCTCTCTGACCCCCGAAAATTCAGAGAGCAATAGAAAGCAAAACCACCCAGACCAGTTGTACCTCCCCACATCCACTCAAGCCCTCAGTACTTACTTGATGCAGTAAAATGGGTATCTCATTCTACATTACTTTGTAGTACAATTGTGCAGGTCTAAGTTGATTGGTTCTAGCAGCTTCCAGAGTAAAAGTGTCATGGCAATATTGAAACCAAATCCTACTAGTTTTCCATTGTGAAGAATTGATATTAACCCACAAGGCATTTAGATTTCCAAGGAAAAGCCAACAAACAGCTCTGTACGTGGCTATAGTCAAACAGCAAGCCATTACTTATTTCTAAAGCTATCTCATAAAGGATGAAGCAAGACTCTAGTCTTTCCTTTCCAAGCTTGCCACTCCCAACAAGCAACAATATTCACTCAGAGACAACCAGCTCTCTAACTTCCTCAGGTGCCATGTCATCTTTAGGCACCCCAGGCCAGAGGGTCTCATTGACTGGTCACAACAGATTCCTCCAGAGCTCGAGCTCCTCCTAATAATTACTCACCTTGCACAGTGAGAAGATTGAATACTGGATTTCTCATACAGGGCTGCTTTTATTCATGGTGTGATGCTAGCAAGCCTGATGATTGGCAAAGTGCTGAGGTCAGCTGTCTTGTTGTTTGAATCCAAAGAATACAAACTATGGCTGCAGTTTATATCCATTTATTGAGTTCCTTGTGCATTAGCTCATGTATTCTTACAGTAGTTCTCATCTTATATCACATACATACCATTTACTTCATTGTTTTAGTCATATGATAAGCATACTCTCAAGCTCCAGATAATAGCAAACAGCACCTTTTATTTATGCTATGGATTCTCAACTGCCTATTTAGATGCCTCTTGGTCTGCACAGCTTCTGTTACAGGTAGTTTGTGCAGACTCATATTAGTCCTTTGATAGTAACTTCTATGACTACGCACAGCCTACTCAACATTAAAGTGTTTAACTGCTTAATCATCCATACAGTCAAGCTCCCATTACTTAAGAGACATGCATATAGTAGATTTAGTATTTTTCAGACTAATGTAACACTGCTTTAGCCTTAAGCAAAGAAAAAATGGATGCTATGACATGTTCTTTTCAGCCAAATTCTATTAATCCAGTAAAACTCTTACTGCAAATAATTTCACAGTTTAAGGACTTAAATGATACTTTTCTTTTCACTGAACTCAGTGAAGCCTATCTAAACAGAAAAAAAAAAAAAGGAGTAACCAGTAGGTATTACAAGGTGTTATTTTTATTTTTTAAAAAATCATTTTGAAAAGGTTAAAGCAAATTTACACATGTGCTCCAGGCAAAACCTGACCATTTTCATCCTCCCTAAAAAAAAACTACTTTAAACAAAGTGAAAGGAGGAAGAATAACAAAAAGAAAAGTAATGGAGAAACACAACACAGCCGCTGAAAGGAAAGTTGCTGAAAGGAAGCATATCACTTCTGTGTTGTCTGTAGTGTATCTTTTTTCACACAACTCTGTTTCCAAAAGATGCTGAACAGCTATAAAATATTTTCAGTGACTGTCCACTTGTATTGGTTATCTACCATCTTCATGACCACAATTACTTCCATAATCAATTACTTTAAGTAAAAAGCCACTTTAACCAGTGACAAAAACACATTAAAATTGTACCATTTAATAGGAAGCAGCAGAGGAAAATCACAGCACATACCAAAAACGTTCATCATGGCCTTTGGATGTTACCACTAAACAGCCAGAATTCCTTGCATCAGAATGAATACTTTACAGCACAGAGTAATGGTATCTGTAAATATGAAGCATGACATGCCGGAAGGATCTGAACAACAGTAATTGCAGCTTATACTGGAAATTCTTTGGGGGAATTGGATGAGCTGCAGTTTCAGTACCACAATGAGAAATTGATACTTTAGGAATGGACAGGGGAATGGAATAATGAAGTAATGAAAGAAAAGACTTCACAGGACCTGCTTTTTTCCTCCTTTACTGTGGACCTGCACCTCTACAAAAAGCATGTGTCTGCTATGAAACGATAAATCTCTTCAAATCATAAAAATTTCAAAGAAATACAAAGTAAATGGGTAACAGGAGGAAAGGATATAAAACCTTACTGGGCTTTTTCCCCACTTTCAAAATGTTTACTGATGTCAGTAATTTTAGAATTTTCCCAAGGGAAACACTGGTGTTAAAAAATGTTCTGAATAACATCACTGAAACAGAAGCTATGTTCATATTAGCAAGCATTGAGGCACATCAGGAGCAAATCTGGGGAGTAAAGTAGTTTTGCTGTGAACAAAATGCCCAAACCAAGTGCACTTGGGGCATTTTACTTTGGACTGAGTGTAGCTTGGTTCTGAGGACTGAAAGCCTGTGTGCAGTTAAAGAATGATAGTTGTGCTCTTGAAACACAACTTCCACTTGATTTTCACCTGGAATGAAATTTGTGTGCACTGAGACCACTCTGCAACATTAATCTAATGTGTACACTCTTAATCTGAACTAAAAATACTAAACACACCAGAATCTACATCTAAACTTAGTAGATTTTGCAGTATTTGTATTCCCCCTCTCACTGTCACAAGACCAACGCTATCCCTTCTTCATTTATGAAGGACTTCGATTTTTTTAAACTGAGACCACTGGAAAATACTTCGCAACATAAAGTTTTGATTGTTATGCTTATTTTATCCCTTTATCACTCATTTTCATAATGGAACCTTTCACTGCAATCATTCCATCAAATAATAAGTAAATCAAAATGCATTCAACTATTGGCAAGAATATCAAAAAGGTTTGTCTCTAGAGCCAGAATTGCCATGTAGATCTGAGTACTCACGCAATAACTGGGGATGAGGGTGTATTGCCTACTTTGTCAAGGCATCAAGCACTATGAAAATAAGCACTATGAAAAGTTTATTTATGTAGGTATTTATATACGTGGCCGATTTGTTCTTTTAATCAGCCCGTATGCATGGAAAATATGTTATCTTTTGACTCCTTTTTTTTCCTCAATATCCTCCTTGAACTGAGAGGCTTGAAATGTGTGCTGTAATCCAACTGCAGCTTCACCACTACCGACAGCGTGTGCAAGAGTGATGGTGCTCACAGTATGAGTGGGATACAGAGTAAGTTCCAAATCAGTTCCAAGAGTTACAGCTGTGGTGTAACTGGGCATCAGGGCTGTACCTTTCTGCAGATCCACTGTACTTGGGCCATTAATACCACAAATGGGCCAGCCCAGACCGTGGACTGATCTGAGTCAAAGGTCTTACTTCAGCCAGGGTGAATGACTGAATCCCAGCCACATCCACAGCAAAGTCACTAACTGCTGCATGAGCTTTCCAACTGGGAATTTTGGCTAATCCCGAAGATTCCCTTAGGAAGCTCCTGCTGTACCTGGACTGTTTTGGACCTTTCACTGCACTAATCAACATCCCTAGGGGTGAAATCTAGCTAGATGTTCTCCTACGTGTTTTCTGCTGCAGAATTAGCCAAATTGTACGTTGATAAGTTATATTACTACATTCAGCAAAAACTGGTCCTGCAGGTGAAAATGTGTCATGTAGGACAGTCTCTTGTACATAAGTAAGACAGTTAGGTGATGGCTTGTATGCACTTTATGATAATTTATAGTGATGGATCACATCTGTACTTGAGTGATCATGTAGCACACTGGCCACTGGCCACAGGAATTCAGTAGACCACTGACTAACTAGAAGATTATAAAAACACTTCTTAGTTGCTTTTTTTTTGAAGGTGTCTTAAATGTAATGCAATTATATGTAGAAAAAAAATAATGAATTACTTGAAAAATTTTAACTTACAGTAACAAAAAACACAGACAAGAAATGTTATTATTTTCACAGCAGTTTTAACCAGATCACCTAGTTCTTTAAATAGGAGCCTATGTGCATATATGTAAATATCTGTATATACACAAAACCATAACTTTACACAGAAGTCTTTTGCAATGATTCATGTACATCAAATGATTATTCCAAATATGTTTTAGCATTAACAGAAAAATGTAACATTTACACAGCTGAAATTAATAGTTATCTTGGAAATAGTTTAGAAATATTTGTATTTAATGGATATAGTTCCACTATTCCTAACTCTCTAACTACTTTTAATATAAGAGTTTTTCTCGGCTATTGCATTAAAGGGTATTTAGTGAATTAACGTCTTTACTTCTTTGTAATGTGTGTAGAACCACTGCTGTAAACAAACCCACTTGAACATGTGTGGAGGGGGATTTACACAGATGTACCTTTTAAGGTATCACCCTGTCAGAGGATATGAATCTGGGGGGGGGAAGTATATTGCAGTATTAAAAATCCATTTTAATATTTCTCTGTACTTAACTTAGTCCTTAATCCTACAAAGTCTTCTATATAATAAGCCTCGTGTGAAAGCCTGCATGAAAACCACAAAAGGTAACAAGAAAAATTAACTTGCACCTTCCCATGTGGAACTGATCGCAGAACTGCTGATTTTATCTACAATTAATAGAGCAAAGAAGAGCAAGTATGGCAGCATCAGCTTCCCTGCATAAGCTAATAAAAATGGCCAAATTTCTACTCCTCTTATGTGCAGTGCCCATATCTACCCATCACCTAACCACTGCATATTTCTCACGGATCCCATCCCCAATTTCCACTCAAGGCATTAGGAATCCAATGCAATGATTAAATACACAGTAGGCGTGGGAGCACTGCAATGCAAACTGGAGCACAGATTTTTGCTACTGTTTCAATCTGCATTTCCTTATGTGGATACAGATTATTCTGATTAACAACAGTGTCACCCTGGAGCATATTTTGAGCTGTGATACACCAGCTTAATGAAGAAAAGGAAGGATCTCCAATATACTTAAAAGGACTACCTGTGCAAAGGTGCTGAAGCACACAAAATTATTTGTGCTATAAAAAAAAATCATGACAGCAATCTCTAACATGCTATTACAAAATTGATATCTATAAAAGAAATTAAGAGTGGTGCTTCCAAGAGCTAGAATAGATTTAAATTCTATTACAGCTAATAAAGTTTTGGCAGGCAGGGAAAAACTCAAAACTATAATTTATTACTATTATTCTTAATTTGCCTCCTGAAAACAAAAAAGGACATTCCATGGCCAGGAAAGTCCTTTAAATCATGGCAGGGACTCTAAGCATTATCAGCTTCTCCCACAACTAATAGTGAGAAGAAGCCATACCTGATTTTTATGTGAAGAACGTAAGAACATGAAGAACTTGCTTAATCTCTGTGTCAGGAAAGTAATGAGAAAAAGACTGACACCTTGTAAAATTATCAGATTCAGAAAATGAAGCAGAAAAGGTGTGGTACAGGAAGGTTGCCTACTTAGATGCATGGGGGCTCTGGAGTTGTACAATGTGCTACAGCACCAAGTACTAAATTTTATTGTAATTAATTGTTTCCTTCGCAGTAATATATAAGAACCTGTGGACCATACCCTCTGGCTATAAAAACAAGGAGTAGAAAGTTTGTCTCTGCAGCAACGAATCATCAGTAAAAGTATGTACCTTCTGTTTTCTGCGCCTGCTTCCACCTGGCTGGAGGAGAGCCATTTCCACCCAAAACCCTCTGTTAGCAGGGCTCCTACAGCCTGCCCTTTTCCTCCATGGCCTATTAGCCTGCATAACACTGTGGCATAAACAACTATGTAGGCTCTGGCTGCCAGATAGCTCAGCGTTCCAGCAAAGTGAGCTTGTATTTGCCCATGTTCAGATTCATAGCCTAAGGAAAACCTCAGTGAAATGCAAAACTCTCATGTTTCCATCAGTTTTTTACACTTTGGGTGCAAAACAACGTTGCTGTGTGTCAAGCATGGACATGCAATCCCTACTGACAGACTGTATCCTTACAGGTGAATACCGGAGTGGCTCTTGCAATACAATTGTCTTGCATCATTTCACCCTCTCAGCAGAGGAATTTGGACATCTAACAAGACAAAAAGAATCAAGCTAACAGATACCAGCAGTGAGGTAGATGTGAAGCAGCTAGGAAAAAAAACCAAACAAACAACATCCAAACCGAAGTGCTGATGCTTGCAAAAGCTTAGCTGAAAGCAGAGTTTGGCTTTCAGGCTTATAGGTTTTTTTAATTCTTACAAGTGTTATCAATCTTGGGAAGTGATGCCTTTTTTTAGTAAGGATATTTTATCTATTCTTGGTGTTAGGTAGAAACTCAGCAGTTTTTCTGGTTAGTACGCTAGAGTACAAAGGGAGAAGAAAAAAAAAATGAAAAAAAGAAAAAATAAAGTATCCTGCCAGAAACCTGCATCTCAAAGCAAGATAACCACTCTGCTAACAAATTACTCTATTGGAATTTCACCATATGTCATTTGCGCTGTACTTGTTGATATTTAGGCTTCAGGCAGCAGCAGAGAGAGGAGATTTAGAGATTTTCAATGCTGCAAAAGAGGTGTAAATCTTTTTTTAAAGATCATATTTAAGAATCTGATCTTCAAGCACATCGCCTGGCACAGACGCTCACCTTCAAGCAGAGTAGTATTCAACTCTCTCAATAAGCCAGAGCCCTGAGACTGAAATATTACTGATGGAGGAATGATAAAACTTTAAGAATATTATGATTTGTTTCCTTCTTTCCAGAATTTCTGCCAATGTTTTACCTAGCACAGGAGAATAAGTGTGAACATCAACCTCTATTCAGTTAGTTTTGTCTTTCAGGCATCAATTGCAAAGGGCTTGTTGTTCAACCTGCTCAGAAACATACAGCCTCTTTATTGGCAAAGAGTGACACCACAACTCTCTAACAATGTGACCTGCCAACATCCCACATCCTGTAGCCTGAGAAATCATTTCTAAAGGCAAAAGGACATTCGAATTGCAATGCTGCTCACTCCTTAGCCCATCTGTTGAGAGAAACCCTATTTCTAGTGGCATCCACACTGGTACAGGACTGATGGAGTTAATGCAGGTCTCCCACTTATCACTAGTGCTGGGTGGAATCAAGCAGGGATTTAGCACAAGGACTAACGGGGTTGTGTTTCCCAGGGATAATATACCTCCATGCCATATGATACAGCCAAATGTTCCATCCTGATCACATTCAGAAGAATAATGTGCTTCTCCACTACACACAGGGAACAGCTCTGAAATTTTCTGCTTTTAACCAGTGTCACACAGGAATTTTTCTACAAGCGACAAATCAGTTTGTTTGGGAAAATGCCACAAAAAAAATTGATTAGCACATTGTAAAAAAAATGCAATATTGAGAGACTAATTTCTCAAAAGCCTTTGCAGAGAGAAATTTTTAACTGCAGGTTTGATTTAAAAATTTGCTCCAAGCTTTTAGTATACAAATAATACTTATTCAGTAAAGACCATGAGGAAGTATGAAAAATAGAATGTTGTAGCTTCGAATAACATTGAAAAAAAATGTTGTTTCAAACTTTTATACTTTCTTTTAAAAGTTTCTATTAATTCCTTTACAGTCTCATTGTTTTCTTATTTGTCCTCTCCAGTTATTATCTACTATATGCAATGTAAAGTAACATGCATCACTTTTAAAAGTAGTTTAATATTTTTGAGAAGTTTGACAAAATGTCCTTTTCCCATTTAGCTTTTTTAATTAGGTAACTGCTCACCTTCAAATATCATCTTGGGCTGACAGTCCTTGTTATTTTTACTTTTTCCTTTTTTTTTTAGCTATGGAAAGAAACCTGAAAACTGAATTGGGAGGGATCTGGACAAAGCAAGTATCAAATTCTTTGGATAACAACTTATTTTTTTCAATTTACTGTTAACAGTTTAACTACTGTACAGTTACTACAAAATATACAGATTGCATTACATTATTAGAAAATAAAAAATATATTGCTTCTGGTTATTTATACTCTGTAATTCCACATCATGAAATGGAAATTATTCCTTTCTGGCTGGAGAAGTTTCAGTTGTTACCATGATTTCTAATTCCCAGAATAAACAGTTCTTTTCTGGGGGAGTCTAACACATAAAGCATTGTGTCTTATATATTCAATGCATCTCTTCTATAGGACTCTGTGGTCAAAATCAGGACACATTCACAAGCTAGATGTTTCTGAATCCTAAAACACTGCAAACGATACTGTATCATCTTTCTGAAAAGGACATATGCAAGAACCTTCTGTTAATCTGAGCAACAGAAAAATGAAAACCTGCTAATAAAATACAGACAGAAATAAAAGAGGGGATAAATAGGGACATTGTGGTGTTCAGGCTCCAACAGCCTGAAGAACAATCGGGTAAGATTATTGGCACATTATCTTTCAGCCTCTTCAACACAAGACTGGCTTGAAAAACTGTTCCTTAAAGAGGATGAATGGAAATAAAATGCCTACTTCATGTGGCTAATCACTGCTCTCTTCATCCTTTGAGTTTGAGTCCTTTGCTTTATTCTCTCCTTCAATGGGTCAGGAAATTCTCTAATGATATGTAGTCCCAGAGCAGGAGAAGAGGTCGGTGGTGACTGTAGAAATTAGTATGTGATGTGTGACATTAACCAGAACATCGAAATAGGTGATCACGCTTATCTATGGTTTAGGTCACTATACTACCTGTTGCAAGTCTTAATAGCCTGCTGGTACTCCTATTTTAAGTTCTATATCATTTTTCCAGGAAAGGAAAAAAGCAAGGTCATTGGATTACAAACTCTAGGACATGTATCTGCTGCACATAGAATATACTTTGCCACATTTCATCATCTCACCATAAATACACCATAAACAAATTTCATCTCATTCTCCAAGAAAGTTATTATAGGGTCATTGTGATGATAGTATAGTCTCTGTTATGAAATACATGCACAAATCTTCACCTACAACTGGCTCTTACGCTGTTGAGCTCACGCGGAAGACATGGCACAAGCACAAAATTGTCACCTGTACACGTATGCTACTGTTGTTACCATTTTTGTCTTGTGACGAAGTTACATTTGTGGACCTGAGTCATATTGCTGTCCTCTGCATGTAGTTATGACAGCTTTGTGTTGTGGCCAGTGTCCCATTTCACAAACAGCTTACAAGATACAAACCCAAAGACAGTACAGGTGGATTAAGGGAGTTCAAGAAAACCTCAAGGCAATATTTCCCCAAGTACCAAGCAAACCTCTCAGCACATTGTCAGGCTAACAGCTGTCAAGTTTGCTGATGAATCAGAGCAAATGAGAAGGTTATATTTAAACAGGAAGAGGAATAAGAAACACTGGCCATTTAAGATGTTTACAGAGAGAGCCTCTCTCAGGAAAATAGACAACAGAGAAGACACTCAGAAATTTTAAAAGGTGCTGGCGATAATTATCATCACGGACTAAACAGAATAGAAAGTACTTTTACAGTAGAACAAGCTGGCAAAGGTGGAAGGGCCAGCTGTAAAGCTTTGCTTGAATACAGATAAAGTAATAGAGTTTTACTTTTTTTTTTTCGGTCCCTTCTGCAACTACTCCTTTGAACTGAAGTTTTCCCTGAGCATATTCCAAATAAAAGCAGAGTCAAAACCCCAGCATTTGGCCCTCAGCAGACTGCCATGGCCAGAGAAGAGCAAAAAGCTATCTATTCACCTTTGAGGGCTTTTGTTATTAAACTGCAATAACACTCTTACAGCTATGAAACGTAGATGCTTCCTAACACCGTCAGGATCTAAACTCTCTCCTGAGAACACAGGGTAGAGGAACAGATGTACTCCTAAAGCATACAGGCAAAGGACCATTATCTGGCTCTGACAGCAAGTGTCAACACAGGCTGCATCCATGTACCTCAGTTCTCTTGCTCTTCCCAAAGGAGGGACCAATTCCAGCATGTTCATTTAGAGCAGAACATTTATTTTCCTGTGCTCAGAAGTAAGCTTGGGCATTGTCTGGGAGTTAGCTTGCACCAGGGCTATGACTGGCATCATTTAAACAGCATGTATGATCACGAGCTAGTTCAAAAGCTCATGCTTTGGATCCATACTATCTATTCATTCAGTCCATTCCGATTGCCCAATTCCTTGCATATTTGAAATAGACCTAAAAAGAGGAAAAGAGGGTTTGTTTGTTTGTTACATTCTGTGAAATACTTCAGAAACCTTGTGATAATCTTTCTCTTTCCCAACCCTCTCCTGTGGGCTATAAAGGACAACAAAACAGTCCCCATCACCCCTCTGTGCACAGAGGAGTCTTAGTGACCTGGGTTCAAGGCCAACACTGTTCAAGAATAGCAGAAGAAGAGAATTGCCTTCACTGGCTCTGTTGGTGAAGCAGACCTTTTAACAAGGCACCTGTTCGGAGTTCTCCAGATGCATTATGAGAGATGACCAGAAACTACTTTGTATTTGGCAGATCTGGGATAAGTAAAATACTGATGCAATAATAAAGGTGATGATGGTTGCTGGATTTATTTTACATAATATGCAAGCCTTTACAAATTAGTCTTGCCAGTGGCTATCTATTTCATTCTCGATTCCCTCTTGTGATCTAAAGGCTCTTTGTAAATACTTACACTTTTTCTCCCTTCCCACCATTCCTTAGTTTACATCACTCATTTTTACCAGTTCTGGAATTCCATAAACATCTTCCCTTATCTACATCATTACCTCAAAGGTGCATATGACGTCTCCATGATCATATTCTCTCCTCTTAACTATGTACACTTAACCTTTTTAAACTCTTCCGATGGCTTACACTCCAATTTTTAGTTATTTAAAAATAAATCCTCATATTTTCTCTGGTTCTTTCATACTCATGACCTTCCTAAGATGCTGCAGACAGAAATCACATGCACTACATTGGAAGGTATCTACAAGTCTACATTCAATTCCTTAAATTTGTAGGTTAGATGAACAAGACTTTTATAAAGTGTCTAATTATTTTGCACAGATACACAAGATGTGGCAAAGCAGACTGATTTTCCCAACTTGTTGAATAGCTACTTTTACAAAAACCTAACCAGAAATATAGAAGCACGGAATTGCTTTGGAAAAATGCAGAGATGCGGATATAAATATTTCTTTTCATTTGAGAGACTTTCTTCTCTTTCTTTCTCAGAGAGAGTGGTGTTCCCTATACTGAGGCTACTCTTCTGCCTCGTATCAGCTGCCCTTTTTTTGCCTCTCAACAGTTTCTAAACAGCTCTTCTCTCAAAACATTTTTATAAATTCTTTTACCTTCTCCCATCCAAGGAATGTCTTCTTAATGAATTAACAATACAAACATTGTAAAGATCTTTTTCCAAGTTTGTTCACTTGCTACAGCCTGAATGCTCACAGTACCCTGATGCTGCTTAAATAGATAATTTTAGGCTTTTATTACGCATTTTTATATCAGTTCCCTCTTAAACTTTCTTTTGCTAAAAATTACAAGATTTAATGAAAAAAATATTTGTTTAACAGTATTTCTAGTTAATTCCATAATGTGATCTGATATGTTCTGTAATAACTCCTGACACTGTTTATATATTTTGGCTAGAACAAAGCAATCGGTTGGCATTTCCCTGGGTCTGTCTCTGTTCTACTTTTTAGTTGTTTTTTTCTTTTTTTCCCTTCCAAGTATCAAATATTTCTTCTGACACATACGACTTACAGTAGATAATTTCACAGATTCAGAGGTTGTCCCTTTAGAGCTCTAAAATATATGCTGTCTGGACCTGCACATTTACAGACTGCGGAAGTCTAACTAACTAATGCTTGGTTATGCTTCCTTGGGGATATGCAAAGGTGACAGTTTGACAACTGCTTAGGGATAATAAAGTTCAAATGTTCTGAGGTTGGGGACACGGATCTTGGCTGATAAAAAAAAAGTAGTCATCTTTTCCATTAACCCACAGTCTTAAAGATACACCTCACAACACTAAAATCAACCAAGCTGGAATTTGCATTTAGTTTTGTAGGATGTCATTTGTTTTAAGTTTGGATACTGCAGGCCCTGTACTCTCCTGTTTGTTGTTTTTTATCCTGTTTTATCATTACTTTGACATTCTCCAAGTACACAATCAGAATTCACTTGTATGCATCCACAACTGTGACAATGCGATGCTATCCCCTTTCCTTACTTCCTCTCTTTTTCCCATTTCTTAGAATTTGTTTCTGAACAGCCTTTTAGGACATTCATCTTTCAGACATGTGCAACAGTAATCTCTACAATTTGTAAAGTCTTTTTGACTATTAAAATCTGTGTAATAAAGATGCCCCTCAGGATAACTTTATAAATCCAGAAAAAGAAAATGAATGTACATAAAAAAAATTATTAATATTAAAGAAATCTCTTTAGTTACAAAAAATCTGAATGCTACTGTGTAACCATTACGTCTTCAAATAGTCTACTGTGCTGCTCAGGCTGAGGCAGGATTTTACTCTGATAAAGCTCCTGCCAGATTTTTGGCATGGGATTTTACTTTTAAGATAAATGTTATCGTATGTAAATCCAGGCTCAAACTGCAAGTAGATCAGATGAGTTGCCATCTTAATAGTTTGCCACTAATTTCATTTTATTTACAACATATTTTTTTTAAAATCAGTCTCCATATTCTATCAACTAGACTTCATAGCCACACAGTCTTGATCCATGAGACTGTCATGAGTTCAGGAGCAGCAGCACAATCTGAGAAGAATGGCCAAGACCACTGCACATCTGAGGAAGATGACAAGCTGTGAGTGAATAAATCCAGAACTAGGTACCAGAACACTAGTTTTATGATGAACTGTCTTCCAGTGTAAATGGAGCAGAGTGCTTCCTCTCACTTTTATTTATCTGCAGAGAAAAGGTGCTTAATCTTTCCAGTTGGTGGAAGACAAAGAGAGGTTTCAGAGTAAATGTGGCAGCTGGTATGGGAATGCCTATGTTTAGTAACACCTGAATCACACTGTTCCTGCAAAGGCAACTAATTTTCCTCGATACAAAGGAAAGTTTGCATCATATAAATATACTTTGTCATGAACTTTTTTTAAAGTTAATTTTAATGGAGTTGGCGAAGGTAAATATTTTTATATATTCAGATACTAGTCTACAAAACATTTACATAGAGCCTACTACTTTAAAATCTCAGTGCATTATGATGTGAAATTAATTCATCATCCCTGTGTCATAAAAGATGACAACTCCCTGCAGTTCAGAAGAGAGACTCAAGGAAATTAAGTGCCACTCTAAGGCTTCAGAGGAAGCACTTAGGTCTTGCATCTCTGCAGATTTAGGCTGTTGCCATTACCTCTTCCTCACAGACAGGGAGGAGAAATATGTCCTGACAGTGCAAAGAAGTGCACTGGCTTTTTGTCATGATCCCTAATGTCAGAGCTGGGTGAGAGCAGTAGCTCAGAAATTCAACTTTACGTTACATGCTAGTTCAGTAATGAATCATATCTGCCGGCTTCCTTTACTGGTTAAGCTGTACTGCAAATGCACTGAGGACACAGTCAAGGTTCCCCCATTTCACACCTTCATTAGTTTACATCCCTTGTGCAGGAGAAGGGAGCAGCATGGGGAGGAACAGAGTGACTACTGCAGTAGCAGAATCCCAGTCTGGCTGGACAGCGTTAGATTGCATCTACTAGAGGTGACAGAGCACATTAAAAAGAAGGAAAAAGAAAAGGAGAGACCGCTATTGACATCCTCCAGTGAGTACTATAGAGTGCCTCTAGCCATCCTTCAAAAGTTGCCACGTATATGTCAGAGACTGCAGCTGCTTCGCAAAGTTGAGCTGGGATTGCTCTCCAGCAACACTAACATCAATTTCACGTCATCCAAGACTGACACTCTGCTCTTGAAAGAATCAAGAATTACAGTGGGGATGGGGGCCCCTAAAATTAATATTTTTATCAGCACTAGAAAGTATGGATGGAAATGGCTGACTGAGGAAGTAAGCCCAAGCCCTGCCCATACTACAGGCTCCAGTACATATTTCAGTCCTTCTAGTCATCAGGTTGACACTTTGACAAGCAGAAAAAGTTTCCTGATGAAAACCATTGAAAATGTTTTTTTGACTGTTCATAAAGTGGTATGTTTTGGCATGTCACCTTAAACCACACTGCACCAACACAAGAAGAGATCCTCTTTGGGGCTTTTCCTGGAACTAGGAATAGAAAAATGTCTGACATCTCTTTAAAAAGTTGGATATGCAGCACCAAAAGCTAGCACATAAAGTGCAGTGAACACAAAGCTGTGCTGTCTTTCACCCTTTTTCAGCTGTCCTTTGGGAGTTACACAGTTCTGGATTGTAAGGGCTGCAGTCCTTAGACTAGCTGTAAAGCTGGGAAAAACACCTTAACTGTCTGTTGCCTGCTGCAACATAATCACACGGGGGGAACACATCCAACAAAAAAAACATAGCCAAGAAGCGTTATTTTATGTTGCTGCGTGACTAGTGTTAAGAACTGACTACCTAATATGAAAAAAAAAGCATATAAATAGTGAAAATACAGAAGTTACTTTTATTTTTATTATTACATTCCTAGCAATTTCAGAAATCTAGATTACATTCCTTAATTAAACAACACAAGATTAGTTTGAGCACGTGATTCATAAGATCTTACAAATCTCTGTTTAAAAAGCCTACTAGCAAAACCAGGACCCATCAAGCTTTTAGGCTGCCAAGTGGCAACACTCTCTTAGCAAACGTCCTTTTTATTCCCCCCATCCCATTCCTGTGGTTACTTAGTCCCTACTACAAGGTATGTAAACAAGACATGTTTGGAGAAGCCGAGGTGGGAATCTCTCAGTAAGAGCCCCACTAGGCACTTTGCAGAGCTCAACTCTGGCACAGATACTTTTCCTTTAAGAGGATCACGCTGCTTGAGGATTTGCTGCTCCTGTTCTTCAGCCGCAGGATTAATTCTTGAACTACAAATAGGATGACTGTGGTTAGAGAAGTTTGCAAGCAGGGCAATCACTATAAAGGCTATAAATGGTTTAAGGTGCATGGCTACTCAGGACTTAGAAGCACTTTCCTCTGGGGTTCTCAGCTGCCTTTCAGTCATGCAAGCAGAACCCATAAAGCTACTACACATATATTTCAGTTTGTCCTGCATTTCTATCTATAGCTGATGGGTTTACAGCTGCCCCATTGTTCACACTTCAGTTTAACATCGTATGTTACACACATTAGTTTCCCCAGAACAGGAGCAAGCAGGTGTCAGTTACAAATGATGCCTGCATTTCTAGTAAAGTCTTCCCTGAAAAACAGTCAAGGTAGTCTTTCTTGGAAGGTTTTGCCTGGGGAGGCCAGAATTTATGCTACATTTGAGATTACATGGCCTACATGAATGAAGACTCATGGGATAAAGTTATGAACCTATAACAGACCTGCCTGGCCTTTTGCATCATATGTCTTCCAGACCGCTGGCTCCTTCTATCCTGGCAGTACTGGTTCTTCAAAGCCCTGGGAGCAGGATGTCATAGCTGTAGCCACTCTTTGCCACAATAAGGGGTATTTGGGCAGATCCTGCACTCTGACCACTGTTTGGTGAAAAGTATGAAAAAGTGCAAACACACAACTCTATCACAGGATCAGGCTACATGTTCTATATAAACTTGGAGAAAAGTTCTCAAAGCTCAGGCCACTTGCAAAAATCATACACAAATAGTCTACATCCATACAGTTGTTTGTCATTTTCTCTTGAGAGGGACGAGAGTTTTAATTTGCAGGACCAGTTTTCCTGACATACTGGATCTTTGTTTTGTTATAGAGTTAATCCAGTTTTAGCTTGGAATAGATACAGTTTCATGGAAACTGCTATCATGTAATAGCAACAGCTTTAGAAAAAAAACTAAAAGAGGTATCAGATGAGACATGGGGTAGGTTTCTTTTTAATTAAATAATAATTTTCATAACATCTAAAGTAGTCTCAATCTTCAACACAAAGAGAAACATTTAGAAATATGCATCTTTAAGAATCAACTTTTTATTCCTGAAGGAAAGGAAAACATGAGGCATATGTCTGACCTAAAGGTTCTGAGATCCAGTAAATCCTAAGCCAGAAATAACAGAAAAGATGATACTATGTAATTGCCACAGCGTAGGTTTGCACTCAGACATAAGGATCACAGTTCTTCCTTGCTTCCCAAAACCGCCATCCTGCCCATCTGTTTTCTGAACCTTTACTTTGACAGCACTGAATTTGATCTCTTCTATGTAACTCTTACCATGAAGAATCCTATGTCAGAGAATACAAACCCAAAACATTGCTGCACTAAGAGTATGGGAATAACACCTCATAAGAAGATTTTATCCATTTTTACCTTTAAAAGCAGTGACTAGAATTCAAAAATGAGGACATATATTACTTTCACTCCAACAAATAAAACACTTCATGTCCCCCACAAGGTCTGAAACTACTTAAATCCAAATTCTAGTAATATAAGTACTATTGAGTGAGAGTAAATAAAAGCTTTTAAAATCTAGCCCTTTGAAAAGTAAATACTTTGTTTGCTTAAGGGACTACTGTACACTTTGAGAGGATAATTCTTATATATCACATAAGATACATGTTCTCCACTATTTATACAACTAGCTGTTAGTCACAACTCTGTTTTGAAAACAGTGAAGGGCTCCTTCTCTCTGTGGGAAAATCAGAACTAACAGTGCTTTTTCCAAGTTTTATACTTCCTATCTGTACTCTGCTCTCTAAAAAATGCCTGAGATTTGTGCACCATCCAACCTGCCCACTCTTGCAGGCTCTAACTACTAGCATGGAGAGGGCAGGCAAAACCTACCTTGTACCTAAAATGTGTGTATAAAAAATGAGTATCATTTCAGAAACTATTTCAGCATAAGTGATTATGAACTCTACTTCTGGAGTTCCTTCTCTCTTTAGTTGGACAAACACACACATATATATATATAAAAATATATATATCAACATTGCAAACCACACCTACTTAGTGCTACAGATTCACAAAGATTCTTTTTGTTCCATGTATTTCTACTTCAAGCACAAAATTACCAAGCATATAACATGACATTCTATTTTCATTAACAATCTCAGTAATTCTTCTCACAAAGTACTCTTTCATCCTCTCAGTAACCTTCTTACATCCTTAATCCACTTACAGGTGCTATTTCCTATCCCAAACTACACAGACAGATCAGATGCATAGAGAGACCAAAAGATCAATCGATAGGCAGGTAGACAAACAAAGGTTTTTATTAGGAAGATAGTTTCCAAGCTCTCACAATCTAAATGCATTTTTTTCTTATCTTTTGCTAGGACTTGTTTTAGTATGAGTTGTGCTGAATAAATTCTATGTTTTGATTCATATAGCTTTATGACTTAAGATACAAAAAAAAGGAAATATTTTCACATACTCCAAATATGGACCTGATTTGATGCCTGTGGACACTAATGGGAAAATCACCTTACTCAACTTTTTGTTCTATTTAGAAATGTATCTAGACTATGAAAACACAAAAGTGAAAGCAGAGTACATGTATTCTGTCATGGATACAAGGCAAAGAAGAACTGTAATCACAAAGCCACAACACCACTCCTGTATACTGTGACTAAAGGACAATGCTTGTGAGAGGAGATTACCACCTCTTCTATCTAATAAACACCATGTTAGTAAAATAAATTAAACAGAAATGTTCTTCCCACTGTATTCAGCATTATCAGCTTATGGCAGTTCTGGTTTGCTCCTTTGGTAAGTTGCACCCAGATCACAAGAGTTCACACTGAAGAATATTCAGTTTCCCTTGAACCCAAAACCTCAAGCTCATAACCAAAATTAGTAGGCTTCAGCAGGTTCAAGTTTTAATCTGTGAAGTACAGAAGAGCTTCTGCCCAGAAGGTGCATTAGATGCCGTTTGGATTTTGAGGTATAAAGCTTGAGACTATTTGGCTTAGGAAAGTTAGACCTATCCCTGTATCTCCTGTTCCACACCCGAGAATGCTACCTTTTCTTGGAAACTACTTCTAGCTTAAACTGCTTTTTCCTTTTCTCAGGGCCGGTCCTGTTATTTTTACCTAGCAGCCCTCTTAGTTCTTTCTGCGGGTTTGAATCACTCCATCAACCACCTAAGCCGACATCTCAGACCTGGCAGAAACTTGCAATAAATCATAACAATTTAAAAAAACAGTAAAAAAAAGAAATGTAGGAACATTTTTTTTTTTTTTCTCATGGCTGGGAAGAAGGAGAACATGTTACCAAAATTAAATCTTACATAAGAATAACAAACCCATGCTATATTTTGCTATAGAATTTTCCACAACCAGACAGGCCATATGTAATCACTACAACTATCATGAAAAAAGTACTACTGCCTTTGTGAGCCACATAAGGGCACCGAGTTCATTTGCATTTCTCTGTTTAAGACAAAATTTAGTATCTTAGAAATGTATTACAATCACAAAACACAAAAGCAAATTAGTATCAAAAAGGTCCTTCATCACGTGCAACTCACTTTCCACAAATACTGAAGTTTAGGATCTCCTTCTCTTGTCTGCAGACTGAAAAATTTCAACAAATAGTAATGGCAACTGGTGACAAAGAAGAGAAAGAATTTGAGATATCTGCCAATAGACTAACACAAAAAGTGTGGTTTGTCTTTAATGTAGTGATGCAGCTCTTTTTTTCTTTTTTTCAAATATCCTAATTAGAAATGTTTGCAATGGTAATATATTAAATTTGGCCAATTCATTTTTAAGAATCAGTATTGTGCTGACCTCAATAGAAGCATAAACGAATGTACATCATGAAAAATACTATTCAGCCTTAAAAATACTTTCATTGAGCACTATAAACATCCAGTACCAGGACAACTGTATTTCTTACCACGCACCTGATTTCTGAGTATAGCAAAGTAACCCCCAGCTAATCTGCACGCTTGCAGTTGTCTTTTCTCCTGAGGGAAAATTCATAGGAAGGTGTACAGTTATTTATGTCAGAAAGTGTGTTCCTTCATCTAAAAACTAGAGATAGCACTTATACCTGGTGTCAGTGTTTTCTCCCACAATATACTGCACCATTAGCAAAACTGCTAAAACATGAGAGTTCTTTAAAATGCATTTTTCTTTTCTTTCCATCACAAGAAAAATTCCTGACAACTACCATTTCTGAGACATGTTTGCTTATGGTATTCTTCACACTATATTGCTTGCAAATAACCTTAAAGAAAACCTTCAATTGAATAAATTATACACTTTTAAAAGAAACATCCTTCTGAACCTTAGTTGGATAAGAGAAATGCTAAATCAGTGCTTGCTGATTGCTGAAGCCAACTGATGGGTGGCTTCTATATTTGGGATCCTCCTTACACCTGTCAAGAGACAGAGAGAGACAGCCAGCAAGAAAGAAAGTGTGCGCGCCAGAGCAAGCAAATCCAGAGACTCATCTCTTGTAGCAAGCAGCTAAAAATAAAAGCAATAAAGAGCAATAAAGAAAACAGAGGAAAATCTTATTATTTATATTACCCCACTGCTCTGTGACATGCTGTCATTGAGCGCTGCGAACAGGGTACAGACCTCATTAGTTATCAGCAACTCTGGCTTCCCACAGGAAGCCACAGCAATACTCAAAGCTGGATGCAATCCAACTGTGCCAAACCTGTGCTCCCCAGGTGAATCCCTTTCCCTGACAAGCTCCTTCATTAAAAGCACAAGGCCTTTGCCTCAGCATTTCCATTCCAAAGTGAACTCCAGCAAAATTAATCCCTGTGCTTACTAATGTCACTGGAAATGGGCTTTCTGGCTTTGATTGGCACCTGTCTGCACCCAGGCTGCTCTCCTTTTGCTATTCTGACAGCACTTCTTTCTATACTTATGATGCGTAGATAGTAACAAAAGTAAAATCACAAAGGTTTATTTAAACAACACTATATGACCAATTAATAAAACAATCCTATTGTAAAGGCTTCAGATCCCTTTCTTTGTTTTAATTAGAGCAACAGACAGAGTACTGCATTTCAAATGGAGGGGCATCCAGCTGTAACAGAAGTTTGTTTTCAACACATGGATGCTGCCTTGCTCCCATTTAGGGCAACCACTCCTTTCAAATTTTTGATCTCCCAGTAAGCAGAAATATTTGGGTAGCTACAGGCTACAGATAAAGAAACAACACTGCTAAGGAAGTAAGGAAAATCATGCGATTCAAATTTACACACATACAACTTTCTAAATGCTACATGGCAATTCCTAAACAAAGAAACTGAATTTCACCTTCCCTGACTCATATCACAACATTCAAAGTAATATTTTAAACACAATCTAATTCACCACCTGATTCCCTGCATTCTTTTTCAGAAAAGGAAACCAAATGGCCTTTTAAGTACACCTCAGTGTTCAAGACCGGTGGCATGAGGTTCAACAAGGCCAAATGCCAGGTCCTGCACTTGGAGCTCAACAACCCTGCACAGCGCTGCAGACTAGGGGAAGAGAGGCTAGAGAGCTGCCTGGAAGAGAAGGACCTGGGAGCGTTGATTGACAGTCAACTGAACAAGAGCCAGCAGTGTGCCCAGGTGGCCAAGAAGGCCAATGGCGTCTTGGCTTCTATCAGAAGCAGCATGCCCAGCAGGTCCAGGGAGGTTATTCTGCCACTGTACTGGTGAGGGTGCACCCTGAATACTGTGTTTAGTTCCGGGCCCTTCACCACAAGAAGGATGTTGAGGCTCTGGTGCAAGTCCAGAGAAGAGCAATAAAGCTAGTGAAGGGGCTGGAGAACAAGTCTTACGAGGAGCAGCTGAGAGAGCTTCGGTTGTTTAGCCTTGAGGAGGCTGAAGGGAGACCTTACTGCTCTCTACAACTACCTGAAAGGAGGTTGTAGAGAGGTGGATGCTGGCCTCATCTCCCAAGTGACAGGGGACAGGACAAGAGGGAATGGACTCAAGCTGCACCAGGGGAGGTTCAGACTGGATATCAGAAAGAAATTTTTCACAGAAAGGGTCATCAGGCACTGGAACAAGCTGCCCAGGGAGGTGGTTGAATCACAGACAGACGAGGTGCTCAGGGACATGGTTTAGAGGCAGACAGGAACAGTTGGACTCGATGATCCTGGAGGTCTTTTCCAACCTGGTGATTCTATGATCCTATTATTGGCCAAGCTTAATTTAAGTTTCAGTGAGTATTACCTCCTCCAAAAACAAACAAAAATGCCTTTTTTTCCCCATCAACAGCAAATGAAATGTTTATTCACTTGTTAAGAAAATAATGGTGTGCACATTTGGGTGAGAGAAAATGCTCATTAAAGATCTAAATACTCGTAACTGTGTATGTTTCAACTTGGACATGCAGCACAGACAGCAACTGTACAAATACTTCTAAATTTTATCAAAAGTTACCCTAATTATTTGCCTACCTGCTAGTTTTAACTAGTCGCTATTTACACTCATCTGCTGAGTGTACGTAAGTAATGTTTATGCAGGTATTAGCTTTAATTATACCGAGGCAAGAGGCAAATTAATAACAGCTAAAGGCACGTGGAGAAAATTTGTAAATGATCAAAAAGCGCCTGCAGTAGTTCCATGCATCTTAATTTCCCAGAAATTACATCACACTGTACAGGGCAAAATTACAGCTGCACTGACGCCAACATGAATTTTGCAATCTACATCCATCCATTTCCTCCATAGTTTAAAAGACAGAGGATTAGATGATTAAATACTCACTGGAAATCATATCCAGAGCAAGTGGTCGTGCTCGGCTCCGTGCAGAATGGTAGTGATGTGCAGAGTGGTACTGATTAGCCAAGGCAATGACAAGCAGGTGATGTGCCTAAGGTCACACAGTTACTAGCAGTTTATAGAAGGACTTCATACATTTAGGTTTGAAGTATAGTTTAGATTTTTGAAAAGCTTATAGCGTTTTTTTCTTTGGATGTCATGTCAATTAATATTCAATCATTTTTAATTGTGCAGTTTCAGAATATCCTATTAGTTATTACCATACATTGTAACGGGTAAGTATAATACTGCCATACAGAACCAATAACAATGTTAGCACATAGAAATAGGGCAAAGTGTGTAACAACAGTTAAAATGTATCACACACTACTGCCATCAAAACTAATGCAACCCCAGTGTTTCCAAACTGAACATCTGCCAAAAATTCATTGAAGTTGAGATACAGCAATATAACTCTCTTCAACTCACCATAGTCTGAAGACAGAACAGGACCATCCTAGATGTACTGTAATAAATTAATTAATCTAATTCCTATAACAAACTAGCTGTGCCCAACCCTATAAATATTTTTTATTACTTGTAGCACAAGTGGACAGTACAGAAATATTCACACGTGAAAACATCTGCAGGATAAGAATGGTAAGGAAGTCATATGAAGTCCTAAAAGGTGACAACGCGTATTTGCAAAAGACTAAGAGCTTTGTACTGAGTATTTGGCAAACTACTGTTCTTTTCTATGTGTAGTGTCACCTATGGCAGAGGTTGTACCTCTCTCTTGGGGACTAAATGGTATAAACATCTAATATCTGCCTGCATTATAAGTATGTCTGTTCTACACTGGTAACAAAAATGAACATATAGGGGAATAAAAGTCATAAAAAGTGATTTGGCTGTCCTGTATCGTGCTACAGGTGAACACACATTAGTATACATAATATTACCCCTGCCATTATTTGTTCCTCAACAGATATTATCAGAGAAAAGCCTCAGGAGATACAAACTATATTGGTTTATCATTACTAAAGATGTTGATTCCATGCCAAACTTTCTGTTTAAGGATCTCTATCTCGTAAGCTGCTGTCGTACAGAATCTATAATAATATGATTTTGTTTCTTGATTGGAGCTTCCAAGTACTATGCTAATAAGAACAGAGACATACATATATGATGGATGCACTGCTGCTGTTTGAGGTCTGTATAGAGGAACCCTCAGTCACCCGATCTGAGACACTGCATCATTCACATACGTTAAACTGAATTCTATAAAATAAATTTAGAGCTATTAGAAATTATAGACACAAAAGTCAGAGATGATAAACTGTTTCCATGCAGCTTTAGCATTATTTTGCCCCACAGTATGGTAACAAAAAAGGTGAAGCTTAATTTCATTAAAAGATGTGACCTAAGACAAAAGTTGGCATTAGTCATCATCACAGTACTTCTTTGGACTGAGTGGGCAAACAAGATGTCATATACAGAAGCCTTTAAAACTATGCACAAATCTTCTACTGAAGGAAGTCTTCGAAAATCAAGTAAGAAAACACAGAACCATAGAACCACAGAACCATAGAACCATAGAATTGTTTAGGGTGAAAGGGACTTTTAAAGTTCATCTGGTCCAACCCCGCTTGCAGTGAGCAGGGACATCTTCAACTAGATCAGGTTGCTCAGAGCCTCATCCAACCTGACCTTGCATGTTTTATCAGAGTAATTTTGTGATAATTCCTTCAGACTAATTAGCTAAAGCAATACTTGATCCAAAAATCTAGAAGTTAAAGTCTACGGTAGAAATGTTTTATTGAGAATCATACGGCAACACTTCATATTTCTACCTTCAAGTGAACTTAAATATTAAAAGTTTGTTTGTTGTTTTTAGTAATATAACAGTCGGAAAGAAAACAGCAGAACAATGCAAAAAGTACTGTCCAGCTCCCAAGTAATACAGGAGAGAACTTTTGCTCTTTTGAGTTTCTCTTTGATAGTAATTTGGAAGCTTAACAGTTCAGAAGCACCACGAAAACGTATAAAGAATCCACAAGCTACCTAATTGTACTATCAAGGCATTGTGTGTATTTAATCTGAATTTTCCTTACCATAATTTGCAGGTTAAAGTCTGCAAAGCAGCTTATAGCCTGAACAGGCATTCATCTTTACCATAATTCTAATAGCTATTTGAATTCAGACTTAATTTGGTCCAGTATGCAACAGCAAAAAACAGCACTTACACAGCATATTACATTGAAAGCTCTGTCCAAACAGTCCTCTATGCCTTTTTGAAGAATCCACAGATGAAAGAAAAACTGCAACTCCTGTTTTATTTTTGTAAATAAATAGCTTGGAGGCCTTAATCCAGGCTGAGCTTACAACTTTGAGACCACGTGAATTCAAACCATGTCTAGTTTTGAGATGCACAGAATGAGCTTTTTTTTTTTTTCTTCTAAAAAACCTAAGCATAACAATGTTAAGGAATTACTTTGTACAGAGGCAGACAAATAGTGGTGAATTACTTCAGTTGAGAGAAAAATCTGGTGGCCGTTAAACTCCCGGTTTTAAAAGCTCCTGAGAATTTTTTACTGTATCATTTCAGCATCATTTCACTCTCAGAGCTCTTATTTTTTGCATTGATTTTGTTTAGATAGACATTGAGTGCTAAAAAATTGTGTAATTGCTCCATTCTGAAAATAGACAGCATTATCAGCCAAGAAAGCCTTCATTAGTTCATTATCCAATTTTCCCAGGTGAAAGTAATGTCACATGGAGGGTATGTGTCCATGTAAAATCACATAGGAATAAAATCACTAACTGTAATCAATCTAAGTTATTGTTGAATTAGATGCTCCGTTTCACAATAACAAACAAAACTCTGTACTTTATACAGTCTATATTTGAATGGCATAGATTTGTTTAAGGACACTGGACTAAAACACATACAATACTGCAAGTTTGAAAAAAAAAACCAACCAGGTTTATTTTATTACTTTACAGATATTGTAGAGATGTTTCATTGCAAGCAATGAAGACCTAGTTTATTTTAAGCAGTCTTTGAAGGAGTCATTTTGTAGATGTTTCCTGGTTTGCAGGTTATTGATTTGGCCATTAAGAAAGGCTTGAGTAAGTTCTATCCAAATACACATCATCAAACGTCAGTATATGAAATTCGGATCTGGTCCATCAGGAATCTAAAATTTCATGTTTTGATGAGATCTCCTAAATTTGGAAATGGCTACTCCTAAAATCCCCACAAGATTAAATACAGAGTTAGACACACAAGAAGCTTAACTTTCTTACCCATGAAGGTAAGTAGAATAGTTAGTATTTCTGTGGTATTTCCGCTGACATTCCCTATTTGTTAATATTCAGCAAAAATCCCAGCTAGGAAATTCCTGCCCAGTGAAGTGCTGTACCAATTTTTGAAGTTGCATAGCATTAAAACCACAGGATCAGCCAGCGATTTCTCCTTCTGCAGTGAAACAATGTCCTAGCAATAGGAAACATCCAAACATACCTCAAAACCACCTCTTTCCACAGATTATAATCATACAGCTTTTGGGTTCAAAAAATACCTTTTGGCTCAGACCCTACTTTCAGTTCTTAGAGGTAGATGCTTCAGCAATTTCTCAATGTAGTTGAAGTCATCAATAGATTTTCATTGCCTGACACAAGATATGTCCTTTGCAGCTTTACAGACATTATCTACAAAATCCACCTGTCATGTTGGTCTTGTATTGGAATTGCATTTTAAATAATTAGCTGTAGAAAAAACTGTTAAGTCAAAATCATAAAAGCTGCAAAGTCAAATAGCCAAAATAAGAACTCATCTGCATTTTAATATATGAGCCCATGTAAACATAATTCTACCCTTGTGTATCTATTTAAATCCTCAGTGTGTTCCTAGCAGAAAAAGTAATGGTAGATTTTGTAACTGAAGATGTGATTACAATGAAGGTGTATAAGGAAAATAATTTAAGGACATAATGCAATTTCAATATCTTGCATTTCCTAGTTTTCAAGTGTTTAGCTTTACAAATGGATAACTTACCTTTAACTTAGACATTTAAAGACTGATCAGGACTTTACTCTATAAACAGATTATTCTTACAAAGAGTAATGGGACAACTGTAGAGAAGAATACTAGCCACTAAAAAGCAATAGAACCCTGGGTAATTAGGCACACAGAACAAAATACTTAATCACTGATGTTTAACCTGTGCTTGCAAAGCTGAAAGTATCACTAGTGAACAAAAAGTGTTCACAGAAACATTGATATCAACTAGAATAACTGAGAATGTTTGTGCAAAACTACCTTGTAGTCCATAAAAGTATTTTATTCTATAAATAAACAGAGTTATGAAAGGAAAAACAACTATCAGTAAAACATCCGCAAGCAAAGTGTTGTTCTGTACATCCACTATAATATTCTTTATGGCCATTTCTTAATTTTCTCTCTCACTATCCATGCAAGGAAGTGATAGCCGCTTTTAATCCTAATTTTGAATGTATCTATGCTGGGAACATTTACGTAGCAGATGAGTAAAGATACAGGCCAAGTGCTTCTAATAGCAAAGAAGCTATTACAGCAGAATTGCACTTCATTTACCCATAAACTACCAACATAATCTTTCAGAAGAAACTCAGCTTTGCTGAAAAAAAAAATTATAAAGTTTGACTGTAAATTTCTTGCTGATTTTAAACCTAATTACCTGAAAAATCAAGATTTCATACCAGAAGGTGAACAAATTATGTGACTGTGCATAATGACAGGTTAAAATAAATTACTTCAATCATTCCCATCATTCCGAATTTCAGTGCTGAGCTCTAGAATTGCTTAAGAACAAAAAACTAAATTTGTGAAAGCCACTTACAGTTAACCTGTATACTACTACACTGCAGTATTTTTAAAAGGAAAGTATTTCTTCCTTACAATTCTATACTTAGATAAAATTATTTTTCTCTTTAATCTGGAGAACATTTTTCAATGCCTTCTGGCACATTAAGAAATTATTTTTTTATACGGACACTTGCTCAGTGGGGCACGGACAATGAAGTGGTGTCAGAGCTTATCATTTAAAAGGAAGACAAATGACCACATCTGATAACACGCATGGTTTCTTTGTGATATCTTACTATTCCCCACTGTATAGCCTAATATGATCATGTATTACATTTTATTTTATGTAATTTTTACAATCAGGCCTTGACAGTGATGACTCATTCCATTGTGATGAAACCTGTACATGTTTAATCAGAAATTATTTTATGTGGATTCCTCCTTGCACTCCGAATTTAAATGATACAGGACTGGTAATCATTTCGCTGAAATTACACTGGTGTAAAGAAGGATGAAATTGGGTACCTAATCATTTCCAAAGACACTTAGAGTATATCCTGAGACATACTCTTAGTCATGTAACAAACTAATTAATCCTTCATGTGTTTCTAATTAGTTAAAAGTGACTCTAAGGACCAGATTCTGCTTTCAGCTACCACAAAGCTTTTTGCCATGTATACAGTATAGTGAAATCTTCTTAAGACGTGTTCCTGAACCTATTAGCGAGCCTCTCCTACCTTATGTATCTGCCCACATAATCTAAAATATATTAAGAGAAGATAAAAGTCTAATCCAAGAACATGCTAAGGCAAGAAAAGTGGCCTGGTAAATAATAATTTTTTTTTTAAAAAAGGTAAGGACTACAATTGTACTCCTATTATTTGTGGCAAGTCAAAGCAATTGCAACGTAAATTATGTTACTATGCTTCTGCTTGAAATCTAACAGTCTTGGTGATTATCAGGTAATTAGTGATTACTAATGATCATTTTAGGAATGTTACTAGTCCATAAATAGAAATACATTGATTCCAGACCACCTAAATAACACTAATTATGTACTTTCATGACCATCTTTCTTACAGAAGGACACCTTGCCATATGCAATAGATTTATTCAAGCAAGATGACAACTGGGGTGTCGTTCCCATTACTGAAATGGAACAGCAGGAATAAAACCAGCAGTAGCCCGTGCTGCAAAAGAAGCAGGCAGCAGATCAGGTTAATGAACTCAAGTGTCATAAGCCCTTGGCTGGTATTGCACCCACCTATTACCTCTGTTTTTACAAAGTACAAAATATTCACAGTACAAATTCCAGATATGCCGGGCTCCAAGTGATTTCAGCAGTGAGAACAATGATTTGCAATGTGGCAAAGCAGTGCAACTAGCGTGCAGCATTGGCATGAGTCAGCCATGCTGGCTTCTTTTCACGATACTGTCTGTAGAATTTGCTGACTCCTGTTAGTTTCTAAAAATGATGTTAGGCTTATGTTTTACGATCTGTGTACATCCAAGAAGTACAGATCATGAGGATTAACTTCTTCTAACTCCCCCGAGCTCAAGTTAGCAGAAGTACATCTGACAGTACTTTTCTATAAGGATTCTAAAAAAAACCCCCCACGTCGAGAACCAGGTAAACCAGAAGTATTAACCATTGAGGAAAGGTTTGGTCATGCAAGTTTCTGAGGTAAGGTGGTAATATAGCAAATACACATCTTAATAAACAAGGTTTAACAGCCTAGCAACACCTTGCAACTGCAGAGGGCTTCAGAGACATTAGCTAACAAATTAATCTTAACAATAAGCCCCTGCCTGACTAAATGGTAAGATAGTTCAGTTTCCTACTCTACTGAGAGAAATCAGTGTAGAAAACTAAGGTACAGAACTTAAATAATGTGAGGCAGATAAAGGGCAGCAGATAATACAGACATGCAATGACAGAGTCGGCCAAGATACAATTCAGACACACATAATAGAAAACAAAATCAGAATATTTCTGATTAAATAAAAGTAAATTTTAAAAGCCTATCACCTTTTCTATTTCTACCCTTTTTCTTTTCTTACAAAATCAGTGATACTGAATTAATTTATGAGAGAAATTTCAGACCAAGAAATACTGGTTGCGTTGGAAAATACACACACAGCTGCATGCATCCTAACGAAGAATAACTTTCCACAGAAGATGATGGTGCAAGAAAGCAAGCTTCTTGCTTTCTTACTTGAGTTCCATCTTCCTTTGCCATGCATCCCTACATGTATCTCTCTTCACTTTAACCTATCTTTGAAAAAAAAATCTAATGGACTTGTTAAATCCCTATGTTAAAAGAATAAAATCACGTGTGACACTAACAGAAAATATAGACATTCAATAATTTCTTCGCAAACTATTCTAAATACTTACTGAAGAATGGTATACTGTGTATTATATTTTATTGTAATATGATAAATCAAAACTTGCCTTTTAATGGACTGTTGAATTTACCCCTCTCCATTTTGACTAGTCTGACGAGATACTGTATCTGCTTGGGCTGGAGTAAGTTACTCACTGGTAAGAGTGGAGGAAGGAACCATAATATTATAATTCATACTTTTTGTCATCTCTCTTTCATTACTCTCCTCCTTCCTGAGGTATCGACAAACATGATTCTTCTCGCTCAGAGTGCAAAATGTTTCACTTCATAACCTTCAACAGAACAGCTCCTGTGACTCAGTTTCCTCATATGGAAAAGGTTTGAATTTCTAAGCAAGAGTTAATACAGGCCAGGCATAGCAAATTTCTACTCATTCCAACAATGAAGAAACCTTCCCTTTTAGTGGTTTGTTTAAGACTACCTTAGTGAAGAAAGAAAAATGCAGCACAATATTAAAAGTGACAATTCAGAAAAACGGCATGCCTTGATGTAGATGTTAGTCCTGCCACCCTTACCCTGGGAAATTTTAAAACTTTATTTTTATGCCTACTTGAAAGAAGATTTAGTCCATGCAAAGCAAAATATAATAAAAATCCACTAAAGGTAAGGAGGGAGAGATTGTATTGCAGAAGATCATTTTAAGCTTTCAGGCCTGTCTAGTGGGGAACTGCACAGAGGAAACAGGAGCACTTGAGTTAGAAAGTTGTTTAGATGAACAAAAGTTTAGCTTTTGTCCTTTAAAAGAAAACTAATGTACTTTACCATCTTATTACAACAAAATTATAGAGTGTGGACTCAGCAATTCCTTTGTGTTCTTATTTACTTCACAAATCAGGTCAAAAGTGAATCAGAATTTAATACAGTGGATACATTTGAGAGTCTTTGCTCATCGGCTTCAAATGAAGCTTTAGAAGCATGAGGGCTGAGAAAAGAACTACTGATCCAATATACACCTCCATATAAATCACTGCTATGCAAAAACTTTTTCCTGTATGATCACGAGACATATTCTTAAAAAAATGTCTTTTCTTCCTGCAACCCTGGGTCCACATTCATGGCTCTGGAGAAACAGAGGAAATCTCAAAAATGAAAAATGTTTTAATCTCTATGCAGAAATTCTCTTACAAAGTTAGACTACAGTTCTTGTCCTGACCAACTCTCAAATGGGAAGGAGTGAGAATGTAACCTAAAAATAGTGGGAAAAATCCGATAAAACATTTTTTATAACAGTCAGCAATATTATAACATCACATGCATATTTTATGGGTATTTTAGGCTTGCCTCAGACTTAAAAAAATCTGATTTTGAATTACTGTAATTAACTGCAAAAGCTTGCTGATTTGTTGATGCAAAATAATGTCAATCTTTTTTATAAACTGTTTGAATCTTTGTAAATAAATAGCAATAATTATACAAGGAACAGAAATTCAGCACTTTGTCACTGGTTTGCGGTTGGTGTGTAGACAAAGGTGTTAAAAGGAAAGACATTAGCAAAAAAACAGGTACTTTTCCTAACATCATTAGTGTAACATTACTAAAGGGTGAGCCATATTCTTGTTGCAGTGTGCTTGTGAAAGAGGGACAATATTTTACATTTCATTCTGGAAATTTATTAAGTCTGGGAAAAAAGGAAGGCAGGAAACACTGAGTTTGCTTAGAAGCTGGGTAAGCAAAAAAATATTTTCAAAAACACCAGAAAACAAAAAGACAAATCCCTCTTGAGCTGGAAGGCTGCAGGCATTCGCCATTATTTTTTAGCTATTAAAGAGTGCAAAAGGCATCATTTGAAAAACTTCACTCTTACATAGAATTTTTTTCTGAGAGTAACAATGAGACTTTTTACTTCCAGCAGCATAATCTAGCCCTAAATTAAGAATATCCAGCCCATGAACATCACTGAAGTATAAATTCAGCTGAGAGTGACTTCACTATGAGTGTCAGATATTTACACCTTAAACATAAGCCACTCCTGCATCACTTGCTTGACATAAAAATCATATGCTACAAACAATATTGATTGTAGTTCTCCTTTACAACTGAAAATGAGAGAAACATGAATCACAACACTCTTAATTGGCAATGACCAATTTGCTATAGTTAGCAATGGAACAACCGATGCAAAACACAGTTCTTGGTCTGATACTTTGAACAGATAGTTAACCAAAATACGTTTGAAAAAAGCTGAGTTGGATCAGACTATTTAATAGATGCAACAAGAGAAATAATTCAGAGCTGCAATCTCAAATGCAAATCATTTAAGTATTCATTGATACCTATCTTTCAGCAGCTGCAGATGGAATGAAAAAGCTGATGCAAGAAAGAGCCAAGAATGATCTAAGACTTAATGCACAGGCACTGCCCAGGAGTGGGAGCAGAGATACAGTTATTTCATATCTAGGTTCTGCGTATTTTCAAAGCGCTAGATATGTTTTACCTGGTCACCAAGGACACCAAGCTTTTTTGTTTCAAGAAGTCTGATTCAGCATTCATAAAAGACATAAATAGAGGATGGCACCTGGCCTTACCAAATTATAGCTATGGTACAACAATTTTATTCCATTGTTACGATGTGGTAAATCTTTTCTTCTGTTAAAGTAGATATTTTATCAAGGCATTAGATAACAACATTTTCTGTAGTCCATAATATCAGCTTTTCTCACTAAGGTCTTCATAAGCAGCACATACATCCAAAGTACACAGGAATCAAAGGCTCACATATCGCTACAAAGAAGTACAAAACAGTCTGGGGCCCAATTCTGCTCCTACTATGTTCAACAACAGAGTGAGTCATTTTTCTCTTAAACTAATACAATGCTTCTAAACTGCTACCCCTTTCTTGCAGAGGTTTAAGTCAAGCATTGGTCTAGAAGATAATACTGTCTGTAAAGGATTCTTGCAGAAGGGAAGAATAAAGGCACAAGTATGTAAGATCACAGTTATCAGCGGGCAGCTGTAGTGTATTTTGTTTCTTTGTTACAAAAGATTAAAGTAATAATAATTTGATCCTGCTTCCATTAGTTTAAAATGCTCTGCTAGATAAATATTTTTAAGATCTGAACAACAGGCCTTCTATTTAACAATGAATACATTTCAGACTAATGTGCTGCCAAGCTCCAGCTCTCTTTCTAGCAGCTGAATTCTTGGATAATATCATTTTGCAGGGTATGAGCAATGCAGTTCTGAAAATAGCATCACTGCAAAAAGAAAGATGGCAAGAACCTCTACAATGCTGATTTATTTCAATGAAATTTCATCTCTTATTATCAGTATCTATTTTGACTTTTTCAGCTACATTTTCATACTCTAATAAAATGTACATCTATAGAATTTCTTAATTTTGACATCCCAGCATAATCATCTAATACGAAACAAAAGACAATAAACAGAATAAAAAAAATACCCATTCACAATTTACATCATAAAATATGAAAAAAGGAAAATGCTTTGTGGATCCAAATAATCTGCATTTATCACCGTGACATGTACTGAGACACTCAGAAAAAGAAACCAACACCAATCAACAAGCTGTTTCACACTTAACTTTAAGTATGTTTCTACCAGAAGAGTGAATTGGAGAAATAATTTTTAAAACACTGGTGGGTTTGCACAACTTGCGTAATGCTCAGTATTCAGACAAGTTCCTAAGAAAATACTAAGAGGTGATATTGCACTTCCCTGATTCTGAGTAGATTATATCTTTTGGCTTTCCTTCCAATTCACTGACATGAAGTTACACTTCACCAGATTTTCTTTTTCCTAATAATGAAATTTTTAAAAGAGATTTTTAAATATCATTTTCAAAAGAGAGGCCTGATGTTTCACAATCCGTGAACACATCTGTCTTTTCTAATTAACATCAGCAACATAATTGGCATTCTCCTATCACAGATTTTATGCTAAAAATGAGATTATATGTACATGAGAGGTGACAAAATCCCTAAATCTGACAGTGGAAACATGAAAAGAATGCATTATAAATATCTTCTATTCACATTTGGTCACAGATTTTATATAGAAAACAATGCTGTGTACCAAGCCCAGCTACATACTCAGCAAGACCTATACTTGTTAGGTCCATGTGCAGAAACCAAAACACGAATGTCCTAGTTGTGTAAGCCCTAATTGATATGACTCACATAGACTTCCCTGACTTGTCCTAATGACACGGAAACAGTAAGGATGATTCATGCAAATAAAAAATGAGAACACACAACTTCTTTCCTAAAAATTCCCTGTCAACATACATTTATACATATGTGTTCATATGCATATTGTTTTTCTCCTCTGTATATTATTTTCATCCTCAGATGTTTTACACCAGTTTATCTAAGCAGCAGAGCCGTATTAAATGTAATGTATAATTTAATCTCTGCACACATAACAGGTGACTGATGTGGAAAAAAGGATAAAAGATAAAGGAAAAAAAATCAGTGGAGGTGGAAAATTAGAGAAAATTAAATAAAAACAGCCATTAAGCTATATCCAGAGTGATGTAATTACAGAAACAGTCCCGTTTATACTGAAAGGCTCCATCTGCAGATTTATTAATATTAAAATATCTGGTTTATTTTGTTGTTTTTTCTTTTTTTAATAATACAGGTTTATTAACAGAAATCAGTAGATACCTCTTTACAGCGTACATTACTCACTATCAGTAAAAATACCAACACTTCTGTGTCAAAAGTATACTTCAGAATTAAAACATAGATTTAAACTCAAGACTACCTGGTTTGATGCAATATAGATAAAAGAAGAGAAATAAAGGGAGTATTATGCTACCTTTACCAGGAAAAAAACAAATCACATTTACTTAAAATTGGGGATTTCTCTCAAATCTGTATAGATACAGATGATAAATAAACATTTATGGTAACAAAGAAAGAAGTGCTTTGCGTACTGTGTTAGCAGTAGTGTGGTTATAGTGGCAGGAGTACTACATGTAACAATATCATCACATAAGCCCAACATATCTGCTGTGCTGCATGTATAATTGAAGCTATTAATATAACAACTCCAAATATAAGAGCATGATATCCCATACCAACATATAATAGACTGCTAATACATGACTCAATGTAAATGATACGTTTTAATGAGAATTAGTAGGTTTTGATCAGTAGCTAAGCCTTAGAGCTTAAGATCAAAACATAATTACCACCATACTTAAATAGTTCATTAAAGAGAAGTCTTCCAATATTTGCGGTGAAATATTCCAACGCAGGAAGCAACGAATGCTGTTAGACCACCTGCTCAGTTTTACAATGAAAATTTAAGGCTCCTTTTTCATACAGTACAATCTTCCACTTGAAATTCTCCATACATTGCTGGATAAATATATCAGAGCCTTTTTGCCTTGTCAGAGAAGCAAAACTAATCAAATGACTGAGGTTCTATGAAAAAGGCAATGCTGAAACCTTCAGCATTTTTTGCTAAAAGTATTTCGTATTTGTATACTACCGTAGTGCTGATGAGGACTTCTCAATGTTTTAATAAAAGCAGATGTTAAAATATTTACTGATGCAGAAGGAACAGATGACTGAAGAAGTGATCTTCCAATAATGAGTTGTTGATGAAATCATGAACTATATAGCCCTGACTATGCACATTTTTCATACAACAGCTGCGAAATACTGCTTCCTCAGACCAACTTACAAGCTAAGAGAGAGAGCGAAAATAATGGAGAGAGAGCAGGTAGCTAATGACATAATATGAGCAAACTTTCAGTTCTCAATTATTAATATCCTTTCTTTCTTTTAGTCTCTTCACATGTGTGTTTTTCCTATTTTTAGTATTCTTAAAATATAAAATCTTCCACATTAAGGGCATTTGCGTCACTTCTCTTTGTTCTTCCCCATTTGTAACATATAGTAGGAAATAAAATACAGCTGTCAAGTCTTAAAAAAGAATCCAAATATTGTTTTCTCTTTCACCTGTTACATTGTTACTTTGCAAAGCAACTCTCCCTGCATCAATCTATTGTGCTGTCTGCTACATGAACTAAGCCTTATTTGCACTTTGATTTAATTTCACAGGGGAAACAACACTATGAAGGCTGGACAAGTGCTATAGAATGATTCTATAATACTTCAATGGAATAGTAATGAGAAAAAGGAAAGCAAACTGTAAGTAGATTGTGTAGAACCTGGCAATACTATTGACTAACATCATATTCTGAATAACTTAATTGTAAGCATAGTTATAGTAAAAGTTATAATATATAGTACGTTTTTCTGATGACAATTGCTAGTATCATGACTGACAGTAAAGGTAAATTCAGAAGGGAATTAGCTAACATGGACAGAGGGACAAAGACAGTTTTAAGGAACTATCAGATAATGCTATGCTAAAAAGCAACCTGGACCTCTGTTTGAAATGATACAGCATTCTCTTTAAACAATATTCTCTTAATTTCACTAGGTTCCATATTTGTCTTTTAAAACTAGGAAAATCTATGTAGAAGATGGACTGTAATTAGTTGTGTACGAGAAACTTATCAGCTCAATTAGAAGCAGTAAATACAGGAGCTCATACACAAAAAAAAGCAGGGATTTAAAAGTCCTGGCTTTGTATTTTGTCACTCTCGCTTCTACGTAGCAGGTCCTTATAAACTAGCATACAAGAATATTTTAAAAGATAATCTTCACTTCAAGGAAAGGCTGTATTTATTCAACTTAGAAGAAATTAAGTGTATATTTTACACTTATCTTTGTATTCCTTTCTTTAATTTAACAGCGCGAGCATCCCTTTGAGTCTTTCATAATTGAAGCGATACTCAGTACTGAATCCAATTATAACAACCTACCAGCAGTACTAATTGGTGAAAACGCATTGCTGGTAATTGCTGTAAACTCATTCTTCTGCACAGGATGGAGGGCAATAAATTCTTTCCAGCGTTAAACAAAAGAGAAGAGTACCATTAGCACTGTTTTTTTCTTATGTAAAATGCATTAAAGTGAGTCATCCACTTAAAAGTTACCTCCTGGTAGCTTTAACCCAGATTCAGGGACTAAAATAAGTGTATCCGAAAAAAAAATAAACAAACAAAAAACCAAAACAAAACAGACGCTGAAGAATATATAAATAAATAGGTAAGAAAGAAGAAAAGGGAAGAAAACACGGCAATGACCACAGCGTTTTGTTGCGGTTCTTTGCCCCAGTCTGTGGGCGAATCTCAAATATTATGTATTGGCTTATTTTCACCTTTATTGCACGCTTTTATTATGGGATGTTCGCCCTGCTCGGGGAAACACTCAGAAGTCTGCCGCGATTTAGATGTTACCATCTTCGGGCCGCACGAAACATAAAGCCGCTTGCACCGAGAGCTCCACCAGCTCCTGGGAAAGGGATTTTTGAGAAGTACCGGCCTCGGAACAGCCCCTGCGCCTGTCAAAACATTCACGGGGAGCACCGCAACAAGGCAGGAGCAAGCTCCAGCGCTCAGAACTCAAAGCCTGTTTGCAGAAAGGCAACAAAATCTGCCTTCTGAGGCGTTTTGAATAGAATTGCGAGTTTGATGTATGTAAGAAAAAAAACCAAAACAAAACATCGTGTTAAAACTCCAGCCAGGCTGGAATAACCTTCGTGGGAGGAGGGGGCGGGCTCTGCGTAACTCGAAACTTTCCTCTCGGCACGGCTGCACCGCCGGGGGTGGATTGGGAGCTGGATCCGCTCCGGAGCGGGGCTGGAAGGCGAAACCTTCGCCTCCGAGCTGCACCCGCCGGGCCCCCTGCCCCGCTCCTGCCAGCCGCCCAGCGGGGACCTTCTGCTCCCCCGGCTCTTTCCCGAGCCAAAGCAGCCGAAATCCCGCTGGTTTCTTTCCCATCGCCGCCACTGGACGCACTTTATTCCCCTTTGTATGATAATCTCCGCCCCGGCCCCGGTCGCGCCCCCCACCCCGGGCCCCGCGGGGACTCACGTCGTGGCCGAAGGGAAAGGTCCCTCCGAGGAGCGGTTCATCACCAACGAGTGGAAAAGTGTCAGGCTGAAGAGCAGCAGCCAGCCAGCAGCCATCTTCCTGATCGAAGATCGATTCGCCCCTTTTCCCGAAGTCGGCGAGACGGCAATAATAATAAATTCGGCGATGGTGCGCGGGGTTGGGCGGGGGGGGGGGGGGGAGATGCTGGTTTTTAAAGGCTCCTCGGCTCCCCCTCGCCCGCCCCCTCGCAGGAGGCGCTGCCCGGAGATGCGCGGAGAGAGGGAGCGCGGCCGAGGGTGGGGAGGAGGAGGAGAAACGATGGAGATCGGTGGGTGGAGAGGGGGAAGAGGAGAAATAGCGGAGAGAGAAAGACTCTACTCTCTCGCTACTCCGGCATCAGCTCCGGCTTCATCTGATCCGCCGCCATCAGGGCTACTTTTGTAACAGATCTCCGCGTGTGCCCTTCCCTGATTTATTCCCCTGATTGCAGAGCAGAAAGAGGAGGAGGAGGCGGCGGCAGGCGGGGTGGGGACTCTTGAAGGGAGAGAAGGAAAGGAGAGAGTTGGAGACGGGCAGATCCCTCGCTGCGGGCGGCGGGGACGCTCGGGGCGGGCGCCGGGGCTGCCGCGCTCCTTACAAGGCAGCGAGGAACTCCCCGGGCCGGCACCGCCCCGCGCCGCTCGCTATTTTTAAAACGGGCTTCGTGCCTTATTTTAATTCCTCCTTCTCTCCCCCCTCCCCCCCGCCATCCTCCCTTTGAAGCAGCAGCCTCGCAGAGCCCGTGTGCCACCAGCCTGGGCTGCATTCATAGCGATATATTTATATACGCGTGTGTAAACGAGGCTCCTGCTGCTGCCGAGCGAGGGAGGACGCTCCGCGCGGCCGAACCCGCCCCGGGGATGCGGGGCTGGAGCCGCTCCCCGCAGCGCGTCCCGGGGGGCTGCCGGGGGCTCCTCGGGCTCCCTTCCCAGCCGCGTCCGTAACCCAGATATCAGATCGCTTCGAAAATTCCCAGGACGAATTTCCTCTCCCGTCCTTTATTTTACCCGTGTCCGCGTAGATCTGTCTCTGTGGCGACTCTTATGTTCTCTGAACGAACGGAGAAAACAATCCAGGGAAATGTTTCTTAGCTTATTTACTAAAGCTGTTAAAAGTTCAGCGACAATTTTTATTTTCTTTATTATCTCTGGGCTGTTATTTGTGTTTGTTTGCTTTTTTCTTTGTATATGTATTTATATTTTATTTAAATGTAATTATCTAATTATATCTTTATATGTTTAGTTAGTCCAACAGGTGAAAATGAAAGAGTAGACCCAGTATTTGCATTGTTTTCACATCCTTTGCTTTTAAGGGTCACATCATCTTGAACGTATTAACTCACAGTGATTTCTACTAACTCATCTCTATTTTAAAGATGACAAAAGGACCAAAGTTGAGATCTGCCGATGAAGAATTGAGTGCTCACGTTGTCTGGGCTCCAAGCCAGCACAATATTTCGGTTACAATCTGTAAAGCAGGCAGTCACTCATCTACATTGTTTCTGGATTGGAGCTGGCACTCTGGAGCGAGTGGGAAGAACTCCCAGTTGTCTTCACCTATCCACCTACATGTGGGTATGTAGGATTCAGGGCTTGGATGCAAGTCCAAAATAGCAGTTTCTGCAATGAAACTGCAGCCTCTAGACTCAAGCAATCTGAAGAGTATCTATAGCTCAGCTTTTTTATGTCTCCATAGGCTTTACGATTTTGTCACATCAAGTGGTCACCGTTTGGATACCCAGTTACAGCTGCTACTCTGAGCGACTTTGGTTTTTACAGGGATGTGGAGGCACTGCTGGCTTCTGCTGCAAGGTGCGAAGGGTAACTAGAGTGACAAAGTTCACACAGGATGCACTGAGACGAGATCCCGGGGTGCAGAGAAAACGTTGGGGAGTGTAGTAAAAATTTTGAGAAATACGCAGAGGAAAGAGGCTGGCAATGTGGAGTAGCTTAGGTTGCACAAGGCTGTGGCACATGCACTTCTTAGAGTGTAGTATAAGACATACCCTCACTCTTGAGGCCCCACACAGTTTATTAGTAGTATTAGCCAGTATTAAGAGGATGTCAGTTCAATTGTGAACATGAACATTTCTAAAAAACACTGGATCTGCTCCTTGATAGGACTCTGAAGATCAGCACAAGTTCATGCCTAAACTCTGCTGAGGTCCACAAACTAGGTGTTCTTCTGTTAGTTGTGTCCCAAAACACCTACAGCCTTGCAATGGGCAACACAGTGATTGATTAACACTCCAGCAACACCCCTGATCGCAGAGCAGAAAGAAGAGGAGGAGGCAGGAGGGGTGGGGTCTCTTGAAGGGAGAGAAGGAAAGGAGAGAGTTGGAGACAGGCAGATCCCTCCCAGCTCCTTCCTTCCTTCCTGCTGGGAATAAAAGTTGGAAATGACCCACCTGGGTCCTTCCCTAACTGAAGGATGCAGCATCCAACCACATAATCTCTGCTTAACAGGAAAGTGACTGTGTTTGATTCTCAGTTGTGCTTCCTCCAAGCCTCACACAGCTGCTTACTAAGGCATGGGCAAGCAAGGAGGTGCTCTCTGCTCCCAGTGAAGCAGAAAAGCAGAGAAGGACATGCACACTGGTGAGGGCAAGAGATGATGCAAATCACTGTGCAAACCCGCATGAGAAATGGCTTCAGTAGGTGAAAATAAACACCACCACTCTCAGACATATTGTTTCAGTATAACATACAGGAGGAAAAGAAAGATGGAAGGGTAGTAGCATAAAATAATAAATAAATAGTGGTGGCTTATACAGGAATGTTTTTTCATGATTAGTACAATTTTCTGTAAGGCTGCATTTCTGATGCTGCATCCATTATTTATAGAGCTCCTTAGGGCAATAAATATTGTGACTGATAATTCTAACAACAATAACACATGGGGTAATACAACAGTGCAATGCATGCATGGGTTGACATCCCACCTAGTACAGTAAGATCTAGATTGTGCATGTTTCAGCAGTACTAATACGTTGTAACGATAGCTGAAATTTGAATAAAATTATAGAAAAAATACTGCTATTTTTCAATAGAGCAATATTTGAAGCATCAAATCTATGGTGCCATTTACAACTGTTTAATAAGACTCTCTGCAAATCAATCCAGCAATGAACGCCACTTAGGTGCAAGTGAGTGCCTGTGGAGTCTACTGAAACTCAGGGATGAAGGAGAAGAGAAAAATTGTCTACAGGCATCTGCAGCATGGAGAGGAACTACACAGGTTAGCTCCAAGCAAACTGCTTGAGGTGCTGAGGAGCAGGCAAGGCTGGAAAATGGAGCTTAGCAAAAGCTGCCTGTGTGGCATTCATGGAAGACTCAGATTTGTCATACAGAAGTCAAATTCAGCCTGCAAGCTTTACAGGATTTACAAGCAAGCTTGGAGCAGAGCCCAATTTTGAGAAAAGCTGGACTCAAATCACAGTTTTCCTTCAAAATTAAGTGAGGCTTGAAGATGGGGTTTGAATTTTTGCCTTTTTTTGAATCTAAAACTTAGGAAGCCAATGCCACCCTGAAGCACAGGGAAGAAAAGAATGCAGGATTTACTCCAGGAGTAATATGTTATTTAATAATTACTCACCCTTTTGTTTCACCTAATTATTTACGACTTTAAAATGCAGTTATATGCCAGGTATCTAATAAAGATGCAAAATGTCTAGACATGCTGACCTCATCCTGTGAAGATGTGTGTATATGAGTACTTTTGCTCAACTGAGTTCCCGTTAAATTTGATGGGAAAGTGTGGTTGACTTAAAACATAATGCTAGCAGAATTAAGTTTCCAGATATTTCTTCATCATTCCATAATCCAGAAAAAAAGAAGCACAAATGTAGTTTCATCATGAAATTTTAAAAGGCCATTAAAATCTCCTGAGCAATCAAGTTCTCTACATTGATACTTGTACTATTTCCCTATGCAGTCACATTTCAAACAATATTTTAAATAGGTGGTTTTATTTCACAGTAATGTTGTACTCCAGATATTCTTATAATTTATCTGTGTTGAGGTTCCTAAAGAACTGTTACAGGTGACAAGACTTCTTTTTCAAGACCTCACTTGAATGATAAAGCACAAAAGTAAATCTTTCTTCATTCTTATTTCACTTCATTCTGAATTTATTGCCTGTCATATCTGACCAAGACTTTTCTGTGAAGGAGCACAGGTGTAACAAGGATGGATATAATGAGAGGGATTGTTGCTTTGCACCTCTTGATGCACTTGGCCGTGTTGGTTTTGCAGTTGGACTTGATGATCCTAAAGGTCTTTTCCAACTTGAATTATTTTATGATTCTATTCTATTTTACGATTTTACTGAAACTGCTAGGAACCTTTCAGTTGACTGTGGTGTTTGTACATCAGAAATAAAAACTATTGCAAAAATACTAAGTTTATTTTGCATCAAAGGTTTTTTCTCAGTTCAGTATATCAGTGACAATTCATGATCAAGCCTTTCTTCTTAATTTCAGTTTCTAGATGTTATTTACATTTTCTTAAATGTTTTACATTGCTGAAAATCCAATAGAAGAGACAAAGAGCTGAGTCTTCTGTCTCTAAACCACTTCTCTTAAAAACACAGATATTACATTTAGAACCAGATTAAAAATTTTATTAATATGCTTTTATATAAATTCATTCTTCAGTAATCAGCATTGTCATAAAACATTTGGAAAACAGTGGCAGTGTAAGACTTATGTCTACAATGATTGTAGCACTTCTGTGAATATATAACATGCAATGACCAAGTCTTAAGTGTCTTCTTTTTTTTTTTTTGTTATATTCAATAAATCAGTAGTGGCTGTTATTCTTGCCAACCCTAATCTATAGAGTGATGAGTACACTTCACTCCTGTGGCTGGGATGACAACTGCTTTGCTAGATAGAACCCCAGATGTCATTCAGTTCATCCAAAATATGCTTGCTGAAATACTGTAAAAAGTCTGACAAGGTCTTAATCAATGCCACAGCAATACCAAAATATCATTTTGTTTCTGGTGTGTGGTATCTTCTTTATATCTGTGTGTTACACAGGGCAAGAGTGGGTAATGTTACTGAATAATTCTTATTCTGTTTTCTTGCAGGGGACTGATTAGAGAATACAGGCAGCCTGATCTCAATTTCTAATTTCAGGGGCAAAAAGCCCTCTTATTGAAGTCTGCACCAGATGGAAATGCAAGATCCAGCCCATTGCAAGTGAGCTGAATTGTTTTACATATTTGAATTTGATATGATTTTATACTCTAAAACCTTTGAGAGCTACACCCAGCAGCAAGGTAGTCAATAGTGTTTTATTCTCAGCCTTGCTTTTATTCACATTTGAGTAAGCATGCTGAATCTAGTAGCAAAAAATTTCCTATATCATTAAATTAAATTAAGGTGGTTTTTTTTTCTTATTATTGTCATATCTTGTCATATAATGAGGAAAACATTAACCCTAGTTCTAGTGATGAGACCAGGGGTGGGTGCATTTTCACACTGAAAGGGCTTTTTTAGCTGCTTCTTTTTTAACCTGCTCAATATATTTAGGATTGTTTAATATCAAAACTTGGAGACAAGCATAATAAATAATCTCTCTGTGAATACCAAATAAAACTGTCTTAAAACAAAGTTCCAGGAATATAAAACTTCACCTGTGTAAGGAGGATGCACAATGCAGTTTATTCAATTGTCATTGATCCTGGTACATCTATGCAAGGCTTTGTGGCACCATGCACCACATCTGCATATGTTTTGAACACCTCCAGGGATGGTGACTCCACCACTTCCCTGGGCATCCTATTCCAATGCTTCACCACTATTTCAGTAAAGAATTTTTTTTTCTATTATCCAATCCAGTCCAAGCCTCCCCTGGTGCAACTTCAGGCCACTTCCTCTCATCATTTGACAAGAGGGAATGGCCTCAAGCCACGCCAGGGGAGGTTCAGGCTAGATATCAGAAAGAAATTTTTCACAGAAAGGGTCATCAGGCACTGGAACAAGCTGCCCAGGGAGGTGGTTGAGTCACCATCATTGGAGGTATTTAAAAGACCGGTAGACGAGGTGCTCAGGGACACGCTTTAGTGGCAGATAGGAATGTTTGGACTCGATGATCCAAGAGGCCTTTTCTAACCTGGTGATTCTATAATTCTATGATCTTATCACTTGTAACTTGGTTGAAGAGACCAGCATCCACCTCCCTAAAACCTCCTTTTTTAGTAGTTGTAGAGAGCAATAAGGTTGGCCCTAAGAATCCTCTTCTCCAGGCTAAACAATCTCAATTCCCTCAGCTGCTCTTCATAAAACTTGTGCTCCAGACCGTTCACCAAACTTCTTGCCCTCCTCTGGATGTGCTCCAGCAGCTCAATATCAGTCTCCTATTTCATCTGCCATACAAGCTATTAGTGAATACCAAAATAACTCAGAAAGAACATGAGGCAGATAAGAGGTGAAAAAAAAAAAAGTCAGAATGAAAGATAAAAGAGGGAAAGTAAGAGTTAAGAACAGGAAAGTGCAAATCAAGAAGGAAGGGTACGCATGTGGAAATGGAGACAAACTAGTAAATTTCTATACTATAAAAGGAAGATAAAAGTTTTGCATAGGAAAGGAAAGAGTGAGGTTGAGAAAAGTAAAGTGAAAGAAGAAAACAGGAAAATGATGAGGAAAAAAATGATATAGGAAAGGTAGATAATAAGGAGAAGGATAACAGTGCTGAAAATGAAATACAGGTAAGTGGGAAAGACCATGAAGAGAAGGAGTATGAAGCAGAACACAGAAAGTGGTTTGATCCACACATACTGATCTGCTCATGTTTGCTTATTTTAGTTTCAAGATGGCAAATCAGGAATCGTAATGATAAAAAAGATGCATATTCAGAAAGTCTTTGAATATGTCAGGGAAGAACACTATAGACTGGCATAACTTTGCCAAGACTTTGCTCTGCTGGATCAGAAGCCAAGTGGACCAATTACGTGTGATCAGACCCTCATCTAGTATACTTTACCCCTAAGGAGAGATTATTAGAATAGATCATATAATGGAGCCCACATATCTTCTAGTATAGGAGGACAAGATCCACTACTTGTATGGAGGTTAAAGGCAGAACTCTCTCCCATATAATTCAATATACCTCAGTCTGATAATATGGTATCTGCTACACATTTTACGGCAATTGTAAAAATAATTTAAGATAAATTCAAATCTTTTGTATATTCATCGATTATAATGCAAGAAGCTAGTGGGATAGGTAGTAGATTTTATGCCAAGTACCCTTAAGAAATAATAAAATAATAAATAAATATTTATAATAGTTCTTCTCTGATAAAGCCTTAGGGCAGGTAGGTTCTCTCATCTCTTTCATGATTTATTAAAAAACTTTAATTGGCAGTTCTTAAAAAAATTCCTATTAAGTTTTAAAGCGAAAAGTCAAAGGATCGAAGCAGCTGTAGGTAAAGTTGCACATTAGATCAACCCAAGTTTCTAATTAAAGTGAAGAACTACATTTAAACATTTCATTCCAAGCTTCTGCTATCATTTTGGCAAGTGGTTGTGTGTTGTCTGAAAGTGTAAAGTAATTTTTTTACATATGCCCACAATTTCTATGTGGGTCTGTGACATGTTGAGGGACAACGTGATGAATGTCATGAGCAGGTAAATTTGAAAATATGTTAAAGACTTCAAAGCAGAGCTTACCAATCTGTTTAACTCTTTGCCTAACAGTGTCACCGGATCAAAAATACGTATTACCCAGCCTGCTACCCAGAGTTCTCCAACCTGACAATGTCGCAATGGTAAGATGCTCAGCCTGTGAGAATAACTAATCATAGAATCACCAGGTTGAAAGAGACCCACCGGATCATCGAGTCCAACCATTCCTATCAAACACTAAACCATGCCCCTTAGCACCTCGTCCACCCGTGTCTTAAACACCTCCAGGGAAGGTGACTCAACCACCTCCCTGGGCAGCCTGTTCCAGTGCCCAATGATAATATAATAATCACACAATGATAATTAATATAATATTATCTAGCTTGCTACATATGCAGTAATTAACAAGAGCAATAAAGCAAGGAAAAATAATAATAATATCCAGCTTGCTCTGTTCTGAATCAAAGGCTCCCCTTTACATCCCTCTAAACAGTTATGAGAGACTGCAGAGACTTGTACAAACAAGTCAATTTTATTAAAAATAACAGGTCATGACTTAAGAAGGTTTGGTAGTAGCTGCGGAGAGGGTACTGTCTGCGAAAATACATTGAACAACCCTATTTATGGCCCAACACCCAAACACATACAGGCATATGACAAGCAATGATATATGCATAACAATAACTATCAGACGCAAGTAAAGATAAAGCATAGATAGGGTTAAAAGTCCAGAGAGAGATACTAATAATTAGCTTGATGTTAATTAGCTTGATGTTAAGATGCAAAGTGCTTACCCCAATGGAATCCAATGAGGGGCGGGGGGAAGGGAAGAGATAGGGTTCAGCCTGTCGGCTGGTCCCTAACGTTTTGGTGACATTTTTATTTTCTCCACGCCCACTTGCCCCAAAACTTTTCCTTTGTTTAAACTGTTTATAGTAGCCTGCACCTAGGGGTGGAGTTTAGAATGAAGTTTGAGTGAATGTGGTCACTATCTTAATTACTGATTGGTGGAGAAGGAATTCTTGCTTTGCGTGCCAAAACTCAGCTGTGCAAGCGCAGTAGGTGTGGCCATGGGAGCAGTTTGCCTCAGAGGCAGGGAGGAGGCTGTGGAGGTGTGTTTTAGTATTATAATGATATTATAATAATGAGAACAGGTCGTCTGTAGGCTGAGTAGTCAGAGCAGCAGCTGCAATCCATTTTCTTAGAAAATAATTAGGCTCCTGTCCTTGGTAGGGCCTTGCTGGTAGTAAGAGTTTGATGTGCCTGTTCCCAGACACCTCATCCCCCACTTCAGATGCTGATGTTCCCTTGATGCATTCCATTCTGTTGAAGGCCTTATAGCCAGCCCATGGCAAGGGGTGTGTCTGTTGGGGAGATGCAGGAAAGCACCCAGTCCTATTTATCCCTGCATTCAGCCCCATTCCTGTACTTAGCTTTTATTCCTGCATACAGCCTTATTTCCCACAGGGTCTAATCCTTTCCAGAATCATACCTCATTAACTATATAATAATGATGTCATTTATTCATACGAGTTAATACCCCCTCTATTGTCCAAACTATTTCACAAATCAGTACAATAGTGTTAAGGCCCCTTGTTGTAGTCGCCTCTACACAGTCTGCAGTTCCATGCAAAGCAATAAGGACAGCTCTGTACAATCCACTCCAAATGCTGGGATTAATTAAGCTGTAGACTTCAGACTGCACTTGCAGATGTTATTAATTACTGCCACTCCCAGTTTAATATCTGTTTCCATAGTAACTATAAGAATTTAAAGAAGGTGTGAAGAGAAGTAAGCTGAGCAGTTGTTTTGTTTTGTTTTGCTTTTTAAAGAACTACAAAAGCAATCTAACCAAAAGTAAAATAACAAAAATAACAACACCCATCATCATCATCATCATCATCATCATCATAATAATATAATCCCCAAACCCTAGGCAAAGCAAGATAAACAAAATGTAATGACACAGATGAATGTGGATGTTTTCAGAAGATACCAAGGGACTTAATTAACCAGTTATTTAAGTTAATAATCCACTCTCACTTGATCCCTTTAAATTCAAGCTTAGATTATACTTTTTGGTATAGTCTAGTAAGTCCCATAAAGTCAGAGTCTATGCAGTGCAAGTAAATGTGGAGCTATGTCTGTTTCCAGCATCACAGATTTACTAGCGTTATACACACTTTCAGCAGCACTGGTTTAAAACTGCAAGGTTTGAAACCACAGATCTCTGTTACTTGAAAAAAATAAAACTTATAATAGATTTGATATGTTATGTGAATTTTAAATTAACCACGTCACTGTGTCTCCAAAGATTTAAATGCAGCATTTTGTATCCACTACCCAGCACATTTACAAGAGCAAAGTGTTATCAGCTAACACATTAAGTACCTGTTATTATCTTTGAGTCATCTCTAAATTCTGTCTTCAGACAACATTTGCTGCTGGTTAAGAAGTATTCTGAAATTGTCTAGGTAGATATGAATCATTTAATATTTACTCTCATATTTGAAAATAAAATGAAAAATGGTCAATACTGATATAATAAATTACTAATTATTTGCAACTTGAAGCTATTATGAGAAAAAAGGTGAGAATTGTTTTGATATTCCAAAATCATACACTGAAATAACAAATACTTCCTTTTCAAAGGACTTCTCAGGTATTTGTTTACGTTTTAAAACACAGATTCTTAAAAATAATTAAACTTAAAAAATGAAAACAGAAAAAATAAGATTATTGGCAATACCCATATTATCTTAAAAAAAAAATCCCTTTCGCTTTGGGAAAGTACTGACACTCTTTCCATGTAAGCAGATGTGGGGATCATTTCTGATATTATAACTCTTAGAATTCCATATGAAAGTTATAGCAATCTAATCTGTATTTCCATCAATAGCCATGACAGAAAATCTGCCTTTAAATGTCCAGTCCTCCCTCCCTTGAGTACAGGAAGTCTTTCACCCCTTTGAAATAAAGATGACCGACTCCATTAGTACCACAAGAAGTCTCTTCTTTCTTTTACAGAGCGAAGCCCATTGTCAAACCCCACACATGGTTGTCTGTGCTCTGGGGGTGGAATATAACCTTTTGAAGCAGGCAAGCATTTGTCCTGTGCATTGCTAAAATTCTGGATTTAGAGTTCAAGTAGGTCAGAAGTGGTACCCAGTTTGTGACCAATCTTCTTCAGAAAGGTAGGTGGTAGCTCTGCTTCCTGTATGTATTCGTAGTCCAGTATTTAAAATGGTCATCAAAACATGTACCTAAAGCAAATGGTACATAACAATAATCCAGGGCATGAGAAAATAATTGAACATATAAAAATAGAACCTGTTACAAAAAACAAGGCAGTCTCAATGTTTAAGAGGATAAATCTGGATTGAGAATTTTCCTTTTATAACACAGATCTGTGCTTTCCCAGTGAGCTGGGAAATTCCTGTCGGACCTAAGCATGTTTGCCTCCCACACAACACTGCAACAGAAATCCTCTTTGAGGAGAGAAAGCTCATCTCCATGAGAGGCTACTGCTCCACATGCACTACCCTTGAGGCTGGCTGAACCACATCTTGCATAATGTCTTGAAAAGAAGTCACCTTGCCACCGCCCCAGTGACTGCCTGAGACCAGACTGTGGTGCCTACTAAGAAAAAGCAGCAACAGCAGTAGATGGTACCACTGTTCTCTGTTCCCTGGAAATAGAGTTCATTTGTTTCTTTTTGACCTTAGAAATTACTTCTGCCCTTGTTTAGCCTTTTCTTCTGGCCAGTCTCCTGAGGTCTGCTTTCTAGGCATAAAATGATGAGAAGGAGATGATTTCAGAAAGACAAAAAGTCTCAGGGAAACATTGAAAGGAGGACATAACCTTGAGATGAGAGTACATGGGTAAAGGAGGCTGAAAACCTAATACAGGGTCAAAAAAAAAACAAAAGGAAAAGGATTAATTAAAACATACTAAAACAGCTTTGAGGATGAAAAAGGAATATAAGTGCTAAGTAGTTTTCTTTGTAACAGAAGCTCTGCTGAAAATCAGTGAGGAAAGCATGGCTTTTATTTGAGTGTCAATTTACATATTAATATTGTGGTAGGATTATGCAATAGTATATAAGACAGATTGGGTAAATAAGGCTGTGACCAAACATTCCAACTTTTCCCCCACGTCTTTTCAAAATAAAACTGGCAGAATGTCACACTGTAGGCTTGTCCTTGATTTGTTTCCAGCAGAACATTAATTGATGTGTTCCTATGTTCTGATATGTGATTTACAAGCTCTATAACTCAAAAGGTGATTACAGTCAGGCTAGCAATCTGGTTGCCAAGCCTCATGTCAGTGAACTGTCCTGGATATTTCACTCTAGAAATCGCGGCTTTCTAAATGTGTGGGGGACAATATTAAGCAGTGGCAATCAACAGTACAGTTTTCTGCTGGTGGAGCGGGAGGGAGTATTTTGAAATAGCTAGTGCATCTGCTTGTAGCTATTTTTTTCTCAAACTGGAAAAATCTCCAATGTTTCAAACAAAATACCCAGAAATGTAGAAGTTTTCACAAAGAACATTATGTATTTTTAAAAAATCCTATTTTTTCCAAAGCAGCCAAAAGGAATGGAAGAAGAATATATACAGCCAGGAGGGAAAAAAATTCAATTTTCTTCCCCTAGTACTTCAAAAATTGCTTTGCAAAACTCTTGGTAACCCAGAAATTTTTGAATTATAGTTTCATTCCAATACAATCTACAGTGGCTCAACTGTGACCCCTAAATACCAAGGCTGTAATGGAAACCGTGAAAAATTCAAGCCCATTATTGTTCTACCCTGTGTTACTATAATATCATCTATCCATTTCATGTTTCATCTAGTTTTCCAATATTATTTCATTTGGTGAAAGATATTTAACAAGGAAGATTTTTAGAAACACTTTTTTAATAACTCCATAGTGTTAATGGAGTTGCAGAGAGTTTGCGTGTTAATGTTATTGTAATTTTATTCTATTAAAGGCTGCCTCCAGTACAGCAACATTACAGACTGATAGCCTGTAGTTATAGATCATTTCAGCTTACACATCAAAACCAGCTAGGAGATATTATTAGTACTGAGAAGCAGAGTACTAGAAGTTGGGTGAGGCTCTGACTTTGCAGAGTGAAACCTGGCACACATTGGCCACAATACTGAGGAAACAACCAGCAGTAGTAAATTGTTGATAGCAAAATATTTAATATATTTAAAACACAAGTGATAGTTTATTAGTTCTGATATTGAACCTACTGTCTGAAACCTGTAGGTATAAAGATTTTGCTTTATTGAACTTTTAAGGGAGCACTGTGGGATATGTTGTCATTTCAATAGGATCCTGTGCCGGCACAATTCTTTGTTCAGCATCATCTCAGGATTTGTTGCAGAGTCACTGTCTATGGAAACACTGCTTTAGTAATGCCTTTTGCTGCAAGTGTAACTGCCTGTGTGTAGGAGAGAGAGGTCAAGTCTATTACTTTTTATACAAACTCAAATGTTTTATTCCTCATCATGGCACTTGGCTGATTTTTCAATGGAGGATTTAATGATGTGAAGAATATGTGTTCTTATTATATATACTTTCTTCTTTTCTTTTTTTATATGTCGTTTTATCCATTTAATTTTGCCAATATATAATAAAGCCAAGCATACCTTACTCTGCAGCCAGAAAATGAAGATACAGGCCGAGCCTCAGGCTTTTCAGTCATACAGGTCACATGAAATTTTGGTGTGGAAGTAAAGTGGCTTTTTAGCAGGTGAACAAGAATGTGAATTTTTAAATAAGGAGAAATAAACACAGAGTAGCAGTGCAGTTTTAACACGGCAAGAAGAGTGGGATAATTCAAGAGAGGGGAATTTTGGGAGATAGGGCTGATAGGAAGAAAGTGGACTTCTGTTGAGGTTTGGGGAGGAGAAATGAAAATGAGCTGAAGAATTTGCTGGGGGGAGATAGGAGGTTGTATCTTGCCCTGGTGCTCCTAGTAAGAATATTTTATATATATGTTTAAGAAATGGATTTGCTGCCCTTGGACTTCATTCCAGATATTTAAGTGTTCTTTAGATACCCTTGAACTATACCATGCATAGAATGTTCTGGGCATCAAGAATGAAGCCTTTAAATTTATTAAATGTTCTGTGGAAATTACAGTGTAGAGATGAGAGCAGATCTAGAAAGGCAGTTGCAGCCTTATGTACGCTAAGTACTCAATGGTCCACATTCCCAAGCAATAAAGTTTCCTTCTGTTTGTATTCAGCTAAGAGAATGAAGATGCAAATAATCAAGGCCACGAACCTCCTGCCAACTGCAGACAATAGAATGAATTTCTGTCAGATTCTGCATTATGAAAAGAGGATGCTAGGAGTTACAAAAACATGCTCAGAAAAGGCTGTGTTCCTGAGGTCAATAAATTTTAGAATAAAATAAAAATTGCCAAAAATCAGTCTGAAATCAAAACAAGAACCAGAAGTTTAACCGCTTTCTTTAAGAAAGGAGCAGGGGCATTACACAATGAGGTTTAAGGAAAAAGGTGACATAGCTATGATGTAGCCTTTCAAACAAACAAAAAACCTCCACTTTCTTTCATGTTTCTGACCTCAGCTTTATAAAATGCTTCAGAAGAGATTTTGAAGGTAATTAAAGACATAGAAAAAATGTGATAGAATACAACATGGGTTTACCAAAGACTTGTGCTGGATTAAGCTGATATTTTCCTTTGATTTTCTGGACAAGGGAAATGAAATTTATTTAATCTATTTGTACTTCTACAAACCATCTGATACAATTCCACAAGGAAAATTATTAGCTAAATAGAGAAGTCAGGGATTAGTACAAGAATTTTAAAATGGATAGAGTAGACTTAAAAGAAAAAAAAGTGAAGTGTTGGTTAGACAATTATCTTAAATATTAGAGACTTATTCCATCTAATATTTTCATTAGCAATCTTGTCCTATGATATGTTCTGTTAAAGTTTAATGATGCACAAAGGTATTACCTTTATATGGAAGGATTAAACATCATATAGGATGAAACAGAGTAGGACTGTCATGACTTTAGGGACTAATACGAAGAAAAATTGCTGGACATTTTAGTTAATTAAAGGATGACTATGATCCATTAGTGTTATGTAGATGCAAAGTAACGAAAAATAATTTAGTAATCTGTTTCTGTTCAACGGTGTTTTATAAAGCACTTGCATTTGGGCTGAATGTAAAAAACTGGGAGTTTGAACCTTGTTGCTTCCATTCCTATGGAGATACAGCCAGTGGGACTCCATCCTAACTGTGGAATACACTTCTGGTCAACCATATTAAACAAGTAAATTCCAACTGAAGCAGGGGCTAAGAAGGGTTCCTAGGATTAAATGTACTTTGCTTTAATGAGCTAGGGGCAATTAAGGAGTCTGACCACTCTCTGAAAATGTAAGAGTGAACAGAAATGGCAGAAAACATGTTAGCTAATGAATAGCGCTGGCACGAGGACAAATAGGCACTAATTAGTCATAGATAGATTGATACATTTGAAGAGGGAGATCAGGACTAACTGAACAGTGAGGGGCAAAAAAAGAAGTTGTGTTTCTAGCTCATGAAACAGAAACAGTACTACAATTGCCCCTTTGCCCAGACCGGTTTCTCACTTCATTTTTATTTCCACAGTGAGTACCCATTTCCTTTAACATGAATAAAAGCATTCTTCTCTAATAGATTACTTTACTAAGCTTCTCCAGACAGTAGAAATTAAATATAATTTCTGTTTTATCAGAGAGCTCACATTTGCTGTTAACTGACTACCCTCCATTTTTTGTGTTTATATTCTTTTCTATTGTGCTAGTTCACCCTCTTGGTGTTTTCTTCTGCTTCCTCATTGCCTTTCTCCTTCTTCTGTATTATATTGTTTGGATTCTTGATCTCATTAATTTCATTAATTTCTTTTTTTTTTTTTTCTCTTTTTTTAGCAAAGCCTTGCACCAAAGCAGATGAAATACAATTTCTTTCTCAATGCTGTAAAAAGCAACTCTGTTGCAGGATTCTCTGTCATCAACATGTAACAGATTAAAAATATTTACAAGCAGAGCATTGGAATAGGCAGGCAGAATGCATATTAATATTACTTCTTGGATTGATGCAAGCATAATTTTTTCTCTGGTATCATTATTATATAATTGTATCAGTAATTCACTATTCAATTTAATTGCCCATTGAAAATGTTGAGATCTTTCTGCTCTGTGTTTAAGTATGCCAGGTCATATGAAGCCAACAGAACCCAGAAGTCCTCTGCCCTCTTACATCAAACACAGAGATATCAAATCCTCATTTTTTCTTAATATTTTCTGATACTTTATTAAAAACAGACAGATAAAGCTTTTGTCCATCACCTTCTCAAACAGATACATTTTTCAGGAGCTCAGAAAAGCCAAGGAAATATGGACGCCTACTTCTTTTTTTTTTTACTGAGTCAATAGGACAAAATGTTCTCTAACATTAGTTGGTTAGCCCTTCTACCCTGTTTTCTTCTAGTAAAAAATTTAAACAATTTGACTTTAAAATAGAGAAATTACATGTAATACTGGTTTTGGGCAAGCTAGTTGCTTGGTGCACTCACATGCTAAGTCAGCTCCTGGGCTATACAAGCAAAAGTTGCTAAGATTCAGTTATAAACTGACATTCATTCAATTGGAAGTCAGAATGTTACATTCAGTAATATCAGACACATTTTCTATCTTGTTTTAAAAATAATATGTGAATTTATATAAGACCAGATAAGGATGAGCAGTTGCCTTTGCTTTGCCGCGATCAGATGATCAGAGAAGAATTGCACGCTTACTCTGAGGACACCATGAGTTATAAACTATTAGTAACTCAGCCGCTGTCAGAGAAAAGTTTCCTATCAGGAGAGCAATGAGGACTTAGACATTTCCCTTCAGAAAGAGTTTTCTTATCTGTTCCAAAGAAGAATGGAGTACTTCAAAATGTTCCACATAAATAAAGCAGTAAGTTAGAGCCAGCTAAACAGTGTTTTGATTTTCCATGTAAAATTCTAACACTGCTGAGAAATGCAAATGAAATACTGAAGTAGTTATCACAATTGGATTGAATTTGTTGAGTGTTCTGTAATTTTTGCTGGAAAAAAATGGAGCATTAGATTTTAGAACATGTGCAACATTTGATTTCAATACCCCACTCCGTGCTCTATTTTTACAACAGCTGAAATAAAATTCAACTGATTTAACTGAAGACTTACATAACTACCAAATTAACAACAATATTTCTATTTAAGTAGAACAATTAAAAAGGAGGAAAAAAATGAACAGAGAAAAAAAGAAAATAAAAAGCAAAACCCCAAATAAAATACAGAAGGATGTTAAGTTACTATTATGCTATCAAAAACCTTTTACTACAGGTTTTCACTCCAATAAGAAGTATGTTATTGTTCAGGTTGTAACATTTTTTATGATGATAAGTCTTCAGGGCACAGTACCTATAAAAAAAATTGGATGACATCTGTGCATTGGCCTTGCTGTAGCTCCTGGCAGGGCTGAATATGATAGGTGAGCCCATCTCTGGGTGGATGCGAGATGACTCCAAGAGCTGCACTGTTCATCAGCGCGCTGCTCCTGCCTTGTATGTCACATCATGGGCACATGGCTTTATTAGTCATTTGCTCATTTTGGAGGAACCAAGGAGAAAATTAGGAGAGGGAAGTGTGTCTTTTTCCAAACCCAAGGGCAAAGGAAAAAAGTAGACCAGGAAGCACTGAAATATAATCTGTAATTTACACAGTTGCAGAACCACAAAGGCAGGTGGGTGGCTGATAATTTGCTTTTCCTTATTGTTTTATCTTTTTTTCTATTTTATTTCTCTTATTTGCTGCTACACTGGATTTTTTTTTTCTGTCTTTGACTGCTTGACTCACTTGCCCAAGGGAAAAAGGAATAATACAGGGTAAAATTTGGAAAGAAATAATCATGGGTATGTATATTCCCACAAGCAAAAGAATTTTATTTTGTGGAAATTCCATGCAACATTTATCGGTTTCAGAGCTTATTTTCTATGTAAAATTTAAAATAGAAAAAAAAGCTATTGTAGTTGAAATTTCATGTCTTTATTGTACTTGAAGTTTTATCGTGATGCCTAGCAATCATAGGATAGTGCAATGCTATGATAGCAAATATTATAACATATTATTTCACAGGGACATTGAAAAAATACAGTTTTAAAATTCGATTTGTTTCATTAAAAATGTCTTGAAACTGTTATCAGTTTCTTCTATTTAGATACAATATTCTTTTTTTGGTTTTGTTTGTACAACATCCACCCTAATGGTCACCAAGTGAGTACTTATAAAACCTGAAATAAATAACAGATGTTTCCAAGTATGGTAGAATAGACAAAGGTTGATAGCTGTAAGGGAAAACTCATTAAGAACGCCACAGAGAGCTGTATTTACAGAGCTAGAATTTGTATATATTGAACAATTTATTTATTTTTAATTACCATAGAATTCTTTGGTTGGAAGGGAAATGTATAGGTCATCTAGTCCAACCCCTCTGCCATGGGCAGGGACATCTTTCACTAGATGAGGTTGCTCAAAGCCCCATCCAACCTGACCTTGAACTCTTCCAGGGATGAGGCACCTACAACTTCTTTGGGCAACATGTTCCACTGTTTCACCACCCTCATAGTATTGACTTTCTTCCTTATGTCCAATCTAAATCTGCCCTCTTTCAGTTTAAAACCTCACTACAGGTCCTGGTAAAAAGACTTTCTCCATCTTTCTTAGAAACTCCCTTTACATATTGTAAGGCTGCAAGAAGGTCTTCTTGAAGCCTTCCATACTCCAGGCTGAGCAACTCCAACTCTCTCAGCCTTTCTTCGTAGGAGAGGCGTTTCATCCCTCTGATCACTTTTATGAAGTGATCCTCCTCTGAACCAGCTCCAACAGGTTCATGCCTTTCCTGCGCTGACAGCTCCAGAGCTGGATGCAATACTCCAGGTGGGGTCTAACTGGAGCAGAGTAGAGGGGCAGAATCACTTCCCTCGACCTGCTGTCTACACTTCTTTTCATGCAGCCCAGGATATGGTTGTACTTTTGGGCTCCAAGTGCCCATTACCCATTCATATTCATTTTTTCATCAGTATCTCCCAGGTCTTTCTCAGCAGGGCTGTTCTTAATCTTTTCATCCCCCAGCGTGTATTGCTATTGAGGACTTCCTCAATCTGGTGCAGGACCTTACATTTGGCATTGATGAACTTCTCGAGGTTAGGTGCCAAACTCCTAGAGCCTTTGGTTACGCTGGAGGAAGTAGAAATCTCCCCTGAATGGAAGATAAGGTCCTGAGGTTTCTAAGCTCTACTCTGCCAGCCTGATAATTAAATACTGGAAAAAAATAGAAGAAAAGGTGGTTTAATTAGATACTCAGTAAAATCTCTTGACAAAGAAGTTTTGATATATAACCATAAACATGTTCCCCTCTCTTGGCTTTTCAGTTCGCTGTGGTTTTGGGTTTTGTTTTGTTACATAATTATTGTAATGAAATATTCCTACCTATAGGTTATTCTCAGCCAACATTTATGGGCATTCAGGGGCTACACATAGTTAAAGGTTGTTTCAGTTACCAGACGGACTAAACTTATTCCCACGCACAAAACATGGCCTGATGTAAGAGTTCAGCGGTGTACAGATGGCCGCAGTTCAACCCTGGGAAAATTTTACAGATAAGGCATTTGGCCTAAGAATGTCAGAGAAATGCAACTGGTATCTTATATACATAATGCCCAGAGAAGTGCAAAACCCAGTCAGGAACCTAGTCAAGTGTTGAAACAGTGGTGATTTAGTGAATTTTAGTTGCTACCTCTGTCAGTGCCTTTAGTTTTTGCTAACATTTTTCCTGTTTAAACACTGATTGTGTTAGGAAAGGCTTAACAATAGAAATTTGTTAGCACTGCAATTTGAGAAAATCTGATCTGAGGACAGTGCCCTTCCCAGAGAATGTAATTAAATTATCACTAGGGTTATTTCTAGGTTGTTTTAGTTGAGTTTCCTGATAGCAGCAAATATCTGTCAACTTTTATATCAGTGCTAGTCACAGCAAAACTAAAGTTTGACAGGGAAGGTATGATACCTGTGCTCATTTTAGTTAGGTCTTTCTATTAAAGAGACTGACCTTCTCAGTGGATTTCAGATTGTTTTAATTGGAGTTTAGGCATAATTTTTTCCTGTTTATTTATCTCATTAGGGAAGGGACTCTCTGGCTTCAGAGGCAGATGGCAAGTCACTACTTACCATCTCCATGTTGCAAGAGTTAATTTCTCCGTTACCATAAACAACATATACTCCTAATGTGAGTGCCTCGTCAAGACATTTGAAGTTATATTGCATCAGTCTGAGTCAAAGAGACAGGGTTTATGTCTAAGAAGTTCATGTTTTCCAGTAAATATACCCTGTGGCCATGTTTTAAACCATGATGATAAAATAAATGTTGAGCACAGTACCTATATGAGAAATGCCATAATCTATACATAGCACTGTCTACAAACTCTTGTCTCACTGTTGTGATGATGTGAACAAAATTTACCATAAGGCATAAAGAGATGGGGGAGGGTCATGAGAAGATAGAAAAAACACACAATGGGGACTGGATTAAGGCTGCAGAGGCAGCTTTTTGAATGCTTGACACTGTGACCTTTGTAACATTAATAATTCCAATTTAATGCATACTATGTTTTATTTGTTTAATGCCTCAGAGTAGCTACATTTGGAATGAACTCCATCACCTGCACTGAGGAAGCAACTCAATAGGTCCTGACCCAGCATAGCCTGTTGTGATCAGCCTGTGTAAGGTCATACACATCACCCTTGGCCCTGATTGCTGATGACAGGGTGAAGAAAAATTCTGTCTTCTGTTTCATGAAAGCCTAATTGCTCACTTTGTCATGTTGATCTTGTAACATGTCTCCTGCTCATACTGCTTCTCAGTAATTTTCTGCATAGAAATACTCTTTGTGCACTGTCGCAGATCACTTTGTGACATGGTACAAGCTATTTCTGTTAGATTTCACTAGGGAATGTTATTTTTCCCTGGAGATGCTTCCATCCGTTTCATGCTGTTTGTATCTCCAAAGAAGCAGTTCTAAGCAACACCCTTTCTACTGATATCAGTCCTTTCCCCTACTCCCTCTCAGAGCTGGCAGTCATAGTTGACCATGTACCAAATTAAAATTCAAGAGGGTTACTATCAAAATTGCTTGATATATTCTAATGCTTCAGGATCCTTTCACTGTAATATCATCCAATACTTAAGCAATACATTGCCCAGCTCCTGAATTCCCCCAAATTCAGTGCATCCAGAATCCTGAAGCAATGCACTTGTGTAAGGGCAACTATGTCAATTATAATATCAGTCTGCTGCATAGTTCTATGATTTTATGGTCTTAGATGTCCTGAGTGACTACAGCAATGTATTAACAAGCTGCCTCTTTCTTTACAGTCCTGTGGGCCTTTTGCTTGGATGCAGAGGGAAAGGATGATGTAAGGGGCATGAGGAGGACAACGCATTAACCTTCTCCATGCCTTGGGTAGTCCTAAACTCTATGAGGAGAGCCACAACTCTAGTTTGAACCTAAGGAGCAGCATTAACTCTCATCATCTCTCACTGTTACTTCGAAGGCCATTTTACTTAATTAGAAAAAATGCACCCAAATATATACACATCACTAGCATCATATGTTACCCTCAGTTACCCCATAGAAACATCATTAAATATAAACTCTTTTCACAAATGCTATCCTGTCACCAATTATTTCATGCAATGTTATCTTCCCTTCCTCCCTATTTACCTAATGACTTGGTGGTGTTATTTATACTACTTCTGTGTTGATTTATCCTACAACCATATGTTCACTCACTTTAGAATTTTGTGGCACATGCAGTTCAATGAGTAATTATTGCTGAGGTTCAGGTTTTTGATTTTCAGAAATAGAAAGGTGATTTCTTTGTAATTTTTAATAACACATTTTAATCATTTTGCAAAAGGAGGAAAAACCGAAGTTTTTGTTTAAAGGATTAATCTTTAAAATAGCATAGAACTACAGAAGAAATAAGGAAGGTAAAAAAAACTAACGCTGTCAAATATTCTCCATTTCTAAAACTTCACTTTTGTAGTTCTGACTGCTAAGTGTGACTGTTGTATAATTTCAGGGGATATTCAAATAGATCGACTGCAGAACCTATGACCAGAAGAAAGCATCCAGGCAGATCTGTGTGTACTTAACACTGAAAAGTAACTTCACTTCTCTCTGATACCTGCTGTTATAATTCTTGTATATGATGTACTACATTATGCTAATATTTTAGGAATGGTAAGCCAGGTACCTGTCTGATACAATGGCCAAAGTGTTTTTCTCTAGGATGAAAATTCATAACTGATGATCTTCTCTGCAATATTTGTATTCTGTATTCACTTCTTTCTTAGGATGGAGTGCCAAAAATGAAGATTTGGGCTCTAGAGAAAAGATTGCTCTTATCTTATTCGTTCACTTTAAGGGGACATGGCAAAAGTTTTTGTCAGTGTTTGTTTTTATAATCCCATAAATCCTATGCTTTAGCACAACAATGTATCAGAGATGAAAACAGTAGAAAACCACTTCTTTCCTGACTTTCCTGTGGAAAGAGTGAGGGCATGATGTTTTGGCTGGTCACACATTTCTGAAGAATTTGATTTGTATTGATAGGTTTGTCTCCTTATGGTGTTACCTGGGAATTTTGAATTGCTCTGCAGCAGTTATCAGAACTGCAGTATCCTTGATGATTCTCTCCTTCACTGACCTAGCATAAACATGCTGTCTTTTTTGTGCCAGACTGCTGGATGCATTAGAATATATATAAAAATATCTTGATGTTGAAAACTGTACCCTCAGAACAGAAAGGAATCAAAGTTGCAAGGGTTTGCTGAGCAAATGAAACATCTGCGGCGGTTTCATCTACAGAGGAAGTTTAGAGAAGAAAAAGTCTATCAGTCAAATCCCATAGTTAGTCAGAAAGTGGTTTAGACGATAGTTTATTTTTGATTCACCATCTACAGTCAAAAGTATTGGGAAATATTTTTATTTCACCTAACTGAAATAAAAATATTTTCTTTACAAAAAAGACTTGTCATAGTTTAATTTGAGCCAACAACTAAGCACCACTTGCTTATTCCTCCCCAGTTGAATGGGGGAGAGCATCACAAAGCTAGAAATAAGAAAACTTGTGAGTTGAGATAAAAATTAGTTTAATAGGTAGAGCTAAAGTCATGTATGTAACCAAAGCAAACTAGGGAATTTATTCATTAGTTTCCTATCAGCAGGAAGATTTTCAGCCACCTCTAGGAAAGCAGGTCACCATCATATGTAACGGTTACTTGGGAAGACAAACTACATACTCCAGACATCTCCCCCCTTCTTTCTTCTTCCCCAAGTTTATATAATGAGCTGCACATCATATGGTCTAGAATATCCCTTGACTCAGTTGGGATCAGTTGTGCCTGCCATGTTCCCTCCCAACTTCTTGTGTGCTCGTAGCCTACTTGCTGGCAGGGTGGTGCGAGAAGCAGAAAAGGCCTTGAAACTGTGTAAGCACTGCTCAGCAATAATGAAAACTATCTCTCTATTTTCAAGGCTGTTCCCAGCACAAATCAAAAAACATTACCCCATACTAACTACTGTGAAGAAAATTAACTCTATCCCAATCCGAACCAGCATGGGACTGTAAATAAAACATTTCAAATGCCAACAATGAAATATTAAAAGCTTGAGCTTTAGTTTTATTTCAAAGTATAAAATTAAGCTAGGAAAAAGAACTTTATTTCAAATGGTTTAATTTTTCACAAGTTTAAAAGGAAAATGTTTTAAAAATTAGTAATTCAAATTTGCATATCAGGGCTGAAAACGTTTGTAAGTTCAGTGCAAGTATCTATCCATAGGTGGCCTATCTGAAGCTGTGATTTTTGAGAATTGTATATTCATTGAATCTATAGGATAAATTTTATATGGACTTGAAGCTTCAGTGCCCCTAAAATGTGATGATAACTAGCATAATTTTTCTTAAGTTCCCCATTCTTTCAGTCATGGCCTGTGATCCTGTGATTTTTGAACTTGTATTATTGTTACAGCTGATTATAGTCATGACTCTGGAAACTTCTGAGTATAATATGACTACATCTATGTAAGTGGTTATCCAGATGTTTAACCTTTCTGATTTTATCGTTTTTAGTTTATCTACTTGCATGAGTGGGAAAAGTTGGCTTTTCTGTAAGATGATAGAATGCAACTAGGAAGGCCAGATAACGTGTCTCTGAAAGAGAAGGGAAGAACCGTCAATGCCTATGTTATTGATATCATTGACAGTGGTCCCCACACAGCTCTTGCCAGACTAGCATTTCTCAACAGCATCTGTGACAATGCAATATGTGTGTGCTGCATGTTTTACAACACAGAAAAAAAGCATGACAGCGTGCAAGATCGTAGTGCTCCATTGCGGAGCTGAACCTCAGAGCTTCCATCTTCATCGATAGAAGGAATCTTCGGCAGAGTTGAGGGCTTTACAGACCTGTGTTTTTCCCTCTAAAGCAACTGACACGTGGTGTAGCCAGAGAGCTAAATAAGCTTGGACTGGAAAGACAGACGCACACTAAATTGGCCTTGAGAGAATGACTTTATCATTGAAAAATATGTATATCCAAAACTTTTGCAAGATGCAAAAGAAAGCGATTTTCATAAATACCTACGGGCTTGGTGGCTGGAAATTGTAGTACTTGTGGAGTTGTTTGCAATAATGCTTTTGGAACAATTTTCCGGGTGAATCTTTTCTTCCATAAAGCCTACAGGAGAGTTCCCCAGTTTCCCTGTTCTCCCAGACAGGGAGTTAGTAGTAGAAGACCCTTTGCTCAGGTATAATAACAAGGATACTCATAAACATGAAATTTCCTTAAAAAAGTATCGATGTGAATAGCAGGATACAGGAACAGGTTGCCCAGGGAAGTTGTAGCTGCCCCATCCCTGGAGGTGTTCAAGGCCAGGTTGGATGGGGCCTTGGGTAACCTGATCTAGTGGGATGTCCCTGCCCATGTCAGGTGGATTGGAACTAGATGATCTTTAAGGTCCCTTCCAACCGTAACTCTTCTATGATTCTATAATAATTTACAGCTATTTTAAATCAAGGATGGTATATTTTTACTTTTGCGCTCTTGCTAACATTTGTCAGATTTTCTTTTCTCTCTTCATTAAATAATTTAAAAAGGTGTTGAAAGCTTTCAATAAAAGAAGTATGTGTCATACCACTTGGATAATAATGCTGATTTTTTCCAGAATCTAATATAACTGCAGTCACAGCTACATTCATTACCTGCATAGATAACAAACTTGCCCTTTAGGCATCACAGACCTTGCATATTTGAAACACACATGTTGGCAGTTGGAAGATATCTCAGAATATCCATAATGAGCGAAAAGCCTCATCAAAGAACTGGGTGGTATCCTATTCACTGAAGTGTTACAGGCACATAATCAATAGGGCAATGGAGGAGGGAGGTCATTTTGATTTCCTAAATTATCTTGTTCATTTATATGTGAATCAGACATTCATTTGCATTTAAACACTTTTTGACATTTAAGACACTCCCCTATTTTTATGAGATTTTGACAGAGTTTCATTGAATATCTTTTTATAACCTGAATTTAGAAAATTATTTTAACCATTTCTACACATCCTATCAGCTGTGGGTGAACTGTCAAGGATTTAGAGGCTTGCTTTTATTTAAACGCCTGAGCGTAAACATTTACAAGGAGCTTAAGCCCTGGTTTCGGTCTGATCTAGGCATTTGTTATTGCATTTCTTAGAGGCAGTTGAGGAACCCTCTGGAGCTGATGGTGTGAAACTTTCTGTAATAGTGCCTACTGCAAGCAACTTCCAAACCTGAGTACGCAAGGCAGAAAAAGGATGGGAAAAAAGTGCAATACCATGTCTGCCTTAAAGGCTGGAAGCTGAAGGGAGTGTTTCAGCTCCCCAGAGGTTGGGGAAGAAGCCTGCAGTAGAATGTCTGTATGTTAAAACTTCTATTTCTAGATGTCTCGTCCCAGGTGTGAAACGACTCTTTATGCTGATTTAAATTTTACTGAGAAAATGGACACCAATAATAGAAAGCAAGTAAAAGTCATGGAAAAGAAAATGAAAAGTTATATCTTCGCATCTGGATTAAGTCTTATATTTCAGACCTGATCTATAATGATTTTTTTTTAATGATGATTTGATATTCCATAATTTTATCTCAGCTTGTAAATTATTAACTTCCTACGAGCATGAGCATCTACTTAAAGCTGTGTCTAAATACATCTTAGGGCTTCTGTCAGGGTTGGCCCAAGACAGTACTTGGTTTATATGGGTCTGTTACCATTTCCCCATGTTTAGGATCGGCTGGGTTTTGTGCAGGGGGAGCAAAAAGAAGTGAAACTAGGACAATCCTTTGTTTTATAAGGAAGGACAAAGGAAACAGCTATAGCATAATAGACCTTGAAGTTCATCAGCTACAGCATCTCTTGAGAAAGGCTTCAGCTTGTTTCATCAGCTACCCACTTCTCTCCCTCTGCCTTGCTACAGCTGTGTGAATAAGGGATTCTTTTTTTTCTTGAAAGTTCTGAAAATGAGAAAAACAAAGCACCTTTTGAATTGAAGCCAAGATTTACTTTAGCTTCTTGGTGAATCAAAAGAGTTTTGTTTTTTTAAAACCACTCTAGCTTAAACAAAGCATTACATTTGACAAGAACTGAAACATTTTGTTATCAAGCCTTCTCCTTTTAAAAAGTGTCATAATGAAAAGCATTTTGTATTGAAAAAAAAAGCCAAAGCTTGCTTTTGTTTATTTCCAGTCTCAGACCTACAAGGATTTTTTTTCAGTTATGCTTTAGTGCAGTTAAGAATTCTGTGAAAAAAATGCAGTTTTTTTGTAATATTGTCATAATTGTGTTTTTCTTACAAAATAATCCAACATATTTGCCATAGGTTGCATTTACTCCTGGTCCACTCATCTGTCTTTCATAGATGCTGTTTCTGACTGATCCAGTAACTGAAATTATCTGCCCAAGAAAGCATCCTTCCCCTAACTGAGGGAACTGGATCTTTCTTGCTTCTCCTTAAATGAGGGCCACCCAGTACTTGCTTCCAAACTCACTACTAGGACTCACTTGTTTCCTGATGTTCAAATACAGACTACCTTGCCTATTTTCTTCAGGTGTGGAGCTGTGCATCCAGCATAGGCTTTTCTGTCATCCTTATTAGTCTTGCATGAAGCAGCTGTTACCTCTTTCTGAGCAGCAAGCAGGTTGCCAGACAGCCTGAGGGGCTAACCATCTGACATCCATATTTTGTTCTCAATCAGTCTGTGAGTCTTGCTTTCGGGGGAATACAGTGGTAGGTAGGTTTTGCCTCCTTTTGTGCAGATGATAGATGCAGTTTCATTTCCTACAGCAGCTGGACAACCAGTATGGTTTAATTTAATTTTTAAACAACTACCCCCAAAAAAGTATTTAGCCGCACTGTTTCATTTATTGATAATACATGCTTATGAAATGTTACACAAATATCATTTCTTTTTAGTATGTTAAAATGAAATCAATTCCTAACAATCAGTTTAATTCAGGAATAAGAAAAAAATAAATGTGAAAGAGGCTTTTAGTGGTTTGTAACATAGCACCTCATGATAAAACCCTCCTGGCTGGGAAGAAAGGTGTATTATTATTTGTATTTTAATTGTATCTGTGTGCTCCAACATGAATGTGCTAGGCACTGTCTGGATGCTGTGAGTTCATTGTTCTCCAGGACAGCTTACAGCCTCCTCAAGAAAAGCGTGATGGGAAGCAGGCTAGAAGGGTGAAGGGATGTGCTCAGGGGCAGTCAGCAAAGCGAAGTATAAGCCCCAGCTTTTAATTCCCTGGCCTCATGTTGACTGCCTGGGAAAATCCTTCAACAAGAAAGGATGGAAAACAATCCTAAGGAAAAAGTAATTGAAATCTATAGACAAACCACCAGAAACAAACTTTTTGCTCCTAGAATTACAAAGGATTATTTTTTTCCCCAGCTCTGTGCAGGGTTCTCAATTCTTGTAAATAATTTGAATCCATCTAATTTATTCTCTCAGAAATAATTTTTAAATTCAAGTAAATAAAAATTATCCCTCTCTATGGCATTTTTCTTCCCTAAGTCAATCTTTCCTTGTGTTTTCACTTGCTCTCCATTATGCTACATATGTTCCTTGGCCTGGAACCATTCCTTTGTTTTTTGAATTATAGCATCTATACATTATAATACATCAGCGCATTAGCAGTGTGTGTAAGGTAAATGCCACAGCTTAATTGATTCTGAATAGTCCTCTTTGGCTAATGAGATGTGTACATTAAGAAAAGACCAAGAACCAGTTGTGACTTTCAGTGTGCTCAAGTCTGTTCATGTGACTAAACTGCTCAGAATTGCACCCAGCTGTGAGATTGCTTTTAACGTTTTTAAAAATTGTGTTTATTAAGAAACATAAGAAAATCTTCATGATAACTGCTATTTTAATACAAGTTCACATTTACATGACCACCCTGCTTTTGAGTGTCTCCCACTCTCCCACTGCTTCCAAAGAATGAGTGGGCTTATTCAGAGTGTTAGTGTAGAAAAATACCCATTTCTCTTCTTTTCTCCACATAATAGCTCTGCTTTTGCACTTTGAGTAGTTCTTCTAAACTTTGGCAAAGCAGATATTTAGAAAACAGATACTTTACTCCATGTCTCATCATCTTTCTTGAGCAGGGACCCATTCTCAGGCTCTTTTTCAACATGATTAATACAGACATTTAAAACTATTGAATGCCTCTTTCTTCACACTTTCAGCTGTAATTTCCAACACTCTTCTTCACTTCAGACAGTGATTCTTAAGATGAAGCAGATATAGTATTGTGTAAAGCAACTAAGATTTAAAAGATGAATGCATAGCCTTCTCTACCAAAAATCTGGAGTTCTTGGAATGTTCTGATCAAAGCCCTCATTTCTTTTTCAGTTCAACAAAAACATAACCTAGCAGCAATACTGGATAACTCTTTTTTGGATTCCCTGGAGAATGCTTTTATGGTGAGTGTTCAATGAACTCAGTCTAGTAGTGGCATAACCATTTTCATTCGTATGAAGCTAGGTATGCATATGGGATAGGAGGCGCAATGAGACAACTGATTGTTTCTGCTTAGGGAAAGAGGATTAAAAGTCCTCCATTGGGTCTGTTTGCTAAGAGAAACAAACTCTGTTAATGACAATCTCAAAGAGCTGATAAGTGCAAAACATACCTATGGGCTATTAGATAATGCTTACGTTCACTGTCCACAAGTTCAGAATAAAAGATTCCGATTCAAAGATAGTGGATAGGTCCGTTGATTTTAGTACAGTTTACATGCATCTCAGGTTAACTAGATCTCAGAAGAACTCCAGTAAACAGCACTAAAACAACCTCTTTATAATCATGCAAGGGGGAATCAAAGTTTTCAAGAGTGAAACATAAAAGTAGGTGTAAACAGAAGTGGAAGTCATCCAGGAATCAAAGGTTTGTGTCCAGATTCCTCAATAATTCAATGCTATAACCTGTTGATGTGCCCTCAGTGTCAAAAGTCTGCATACAGTAGTGCAGCTAGAAAGGGAGAAATAACTCAAGATTCTCATTTTGATCTTTGCCACAAGTGGATTCCATAAAAATAAAACTTTGGAGTTCACTGTTGAGGTTTACTTTCCTAATTTTTATTGCTATCCCTACTTCTTTCAAACTATGTTTGAAACAATGTTTCTTTGCTGGAGCAAAATCACACACACACACAACAAAACCCCAAACCAAAACAACCCTGCCCCTCCCCCCCCCAAAAAAAATAAAACCACCTCAGGACATGACCTCATGTGAGATTTATTTTTTTATTTCTTTCTTGCTATTTAATGTCAGAGGATAATCCATTGTTCAGTCATGGTGTAGCATACGCAGGGAGATTTGATGAGTCCAACTTTGATCATTCTTAACATTTGATCTATGATGTAGATGATAGCACTGGCAGTCTGTAATACAATACTTGGTTGGTGGTTTTTGAGTGAATGCTTTGTGTTTTCCTAGCAGACTCTGTTATTAAATTCTTCATAACATTTACAGTAGTTCAGCTGCTGAAGGAAAATGCATGAGTCTTGCAATGCCCTTGAAATGAATAAAAATGAAAACTGAAAAAGGCAAAACCAGCAACTGTAGTCTCTGGGTTGCTGGGAACTCCCAAAAGCGTGACATGCCGACATGCCAGAAAAGGCTCTTATTCTTCTGGATAGTTGATGTGTAGTCTGCATTGGAAAACAGCGATGTGGGAAACTGAGCTGAAATGTGAATTGTTATTCTGTTGTGTATTCAGCTAACACGGTATATGAACAGCTGCTGATTCAACAGCAAGGTTTTGCATGGGAACATTCTGTAGTTGTGAAGAAGTATTTTATGCACATCTTAGTAGCCGCTTTGTGTAAGCTGTCTCCCTCAACTCCCCATAGCAATCAGAAGAATGACATTCCAGGATCCAGACAAAGACTTTTAATATTTTTCATCCATCATAGCTATAAATAAACAATGGCTTTATTAAGCTCATAGGTGAGGCTAAAAACATACCAACTGGCCAGACCATATCACTTTTACTGCTCAGCACAATGATCAACCTCATGAAATGAATTATTAGCATGTCAGTGAGAAAAAAAGGTAACAGTTAATGCAAATGTCCTTACAGCTCAAGTGGCAGCAACTGTGGATTAGTGCTTTTTTCCCGTAGGATAGGCACCATCTGAATATATACATTGGCATGTAAATGCATTCATGACATTATTATAATGACATTCCGTGACAGTTTGTTTGTCTGGAAGCACTGAACATGGTATTTTAGATACTCATTAAAGAGGAGATATGACAGCTTTGACTCTTGCCTGATAGTTAGAACACTGTTCCTGCACTGGGAAGCCTTGGTTTGAGCAAAGTAGATAGGCAATCATCATGAAATTCTGAGACAAGTTCCCTATCCTCCCTTTGTCAGGCTGTGCAGCAGAGCAAAACAGGTCTCTCTGAAGTACTCCTAAGTGTAAAATACAAAAATATTCACTGACAAAGAGCAAGAGAGAGAATGACCCCATGATTTTATCTTTGACTGAGAACATGAAAAAAGGTTTTTGGGAGTTCCATTCCCTTTGCCAGCTGAAGTTGCTACAGCTGGAGCTGCCCACTCTGCTCTGAATGCTTGCACAAGTACACAGAGGTTGTGAATTTCAAGCTCCTCATTCACACAAAGGAACTGATCTGAAGTTCTGCTATGAATATCTTAAATGCTGTCCTTTTTCAATAAAATAGGATACTTCCTCACTGTCTCTTTTATTTCTGTTAAAAGTACTCACAACAAAACTTTTTAAATTCAATCAAAGGAAATGTGTAACTCTACCAAACCATGATTTTAAATTTATTTTTTAATATTGAGAGGATTTTTCTTTATTCTTCTCCATTCTCTTCCAAATTTCAAGTCCAAGTTAACTCAAGTTCTTCTGATTTCTTTCAGTCAAATGAGGTTTGGAGCAAAGTGAGGTGTCCATTATTTGTTTCCCAGGACAGGTCTCAGATCTTGTACTTTGTGAGAATGTGGTGGAGACTGCTTCAAATTGGCAATGACAATAAGAATCAATAAAATTAAGTAAATGACTGCAGCAGTCTCCATTAGTCTGAGCAATTTCAGTTTGACAGGGGCATATCTGAAGTGATTGTTGTTGTGACTTAGATGCTGGCCACTACATGTAGAAATCACTGATTCCTATTCATGAGACTTTTTTTATCCAGTTATAAAGTCAACAGATGACTTAATCAGGATATAAAAGACATTTTCTTGTTCCCCACTACCTAAGAAGATATAACTAAATCACATCTTTCTGGAGATTATTTGAATTTCTATGGGGCATTCTAGGCTGGATTTTACTCTGTTATCTTACATCGCCTCAAATTGTAAAAGACATATGGAGCTTTGTACAAGCCTGATTTAGACTCTAAATTTGAGTCTGGATCAGGCTGTCTCTGGAAGAAGGATGCTTACTAGGAAGTGCATGGAAAGATGGATAGAGAGGCAAGAACACGGGCATCTATCTCCCATGATGATTGTACTGTGTGGTCATTTTCAGCAGGATGCAGGAAATAAGTACTTCAAGTAAAACAGAACAGCCTCAAAAGGAGAAGTCAGAGACAGAAGTATGCTCAATGGGGTGATGGGGTGATGGTGCAAAGTATTTTTAGGGAAGATGTTTCAGTCTTCTACATGAAGGAATATTAAATCAGGACCATTTGTGTATTAGGTAAGCATATACGGGGTATTGTGCTTGTACCTTTCTAAGTACCACACCACACTAGACTTCCCTTGCGCATGCAGAAAGGTCCAGTTTTGCACATACATGGCTTTTACAGGAATGCTATTTCTTTGCTGAAGTGCAGGCTTCTTTAGACATTATCATACTGAGATAACCCCTATTCTTGACAGATGATGTGCTCCCAAGCTATCAATAATTGATTGTGTTGAAAAGTAATTCATTAGCATAACAATATGACCATGAATACAAGAAAATAAGCCTCTTTGACATCAAGAGGAATGGTTTTTGCTGGGATAGTTTCAGTATATGTAAGATGTACATACTGTGAAAGGAGTCCTCAAAATAATTTCAGTTTATTTTTTCATGGTAAGTACATATGGTTGGAGACGTATTTCATGTACTGAGATTGAAAGAGTCTGAGACAAAATTGAAAGAAGCAGAATATTTGTAAAGCAGAGTAGCACACTGTTAAAATCCAAACTGAAAAAAAAGAAGTTATATGACTAATGAATATGACCAGCAGTTGAAAATCACTACTGTGTGTTGTTTTAAATAGAGAATAAATAAATGATTTCATTAAATAATTTCATTTCATTGGTTGTGATTCTCACCAAGCCTGCATTTAGGCAATATCTGTGAAGTGTCTGCTCATAGGTACTAATGTGACACCCCTGTCACCTCAATCTGTATGCACCTTGCAAACATTAATGAGCACTAAAATTATTCTCCTTAAATTACAGGGTGTCTGAACTGTCTGCAGCCTTTTTGTCAGCACCTTCATCCTAATGCCATTTGCTTATTGGAAGTTTTTGAACCGATATTTTCTTTTTTCTCTAACCCAGTAACTGACCTTGAGTCCTTGTTTAAGACTTCTTTAATTAATCTGGGATTCAAAATATAATGTCTGCTCTAGTCTTCTCACAAATTGACCTCACAAAATGCTAAATCAGAAGTGAACTCATCAGCATTCAGAACCACCACAGATGAACAAGGGAGGGACATTACATAAAATAAAAAGATATTAGAAGAAGAGCATTATGGGGAGGAAAAGAGGGAAAATAATTTCTTAAGTGAACTAGAGAGAAGAAGTAGGTGAACAGGCCACTGTGTATCAGAACATCTTTGCAGTGGTCTGTTTGGCAGGTGGAGTAAGTTTGCTTGTAAATTTTTTTCATTTTAGCCTGAATGCAAGGACTAATTGAGAAGCATATTTAAACAGGATGAAAAGCATACTCAAAAAAGCATGTAGCCTGATGTCTTCATCTTCATGGACGCACAATGAATATGCAAGGTTTCCTTCAGTAAAACATTGTCGATGTTTTTAATATTTTTTTCCCCTAATGGTATTCTTCTCCTTCTTTAATTAAACTGCTTTTCACTTCAGTAAATTGTTGTAACAGACCCCATCGTTAAAACAGTTTGCTAGTTCTACACACTATAGTGCGCATGATATTCTAAGGAATGTTGATGGATGAGAAGCTCAACTTCAACCAGCAATGTGCACTTGCAGCCCAGAAAGCCAGCTGTATCCTGAGCTGCATCAAAAGAAGTGTGACCAGCAGGTTGACGGAGGTGATTCTTCCCCTATTCTGCTCTCATGAGCCTCACCTGGAGTACTGCATTCAATTCTGGACTCCTCAGGACAGGAAGGATTTAGATCTGTTAGAGTCCAAAGGAGTGCCACAAGGATGATCAGAGGGCTGGAGCACCTCCCTTATGAAGACAGGCTAAGAAAGTTGGGTTTGTTTAATCTAAAGAAGAGAAGGCTCGGGGGAGACCTTATAGCAGCCTTCCAGTACTTAAATGGGACCTCCAGGATTGCTGGGAAGGGGATGTGTTTCAGGGAATGCAGTGATAGGATGAGGGATAATGGTTTTAAACTGAAAAAAGGTAGATTTAGATTAGGTATTAGGAAGACTTTTTTTCCTGTGAGGGTGGTGAGGCACTGGAGCAGTTTGCCCAGAGAAGCTGTGGGTGCCCTATCCCTGGATGTGTTCAAGGCCAATTTGGATGAGGCATTGAGCAAACTCATCCAGTGGAAAGTGTCCCTGCCCAGGGTGGGGGGGTTAGACCTAGATGATCTTGAAGGTCCCTTCCAACCCTAACCATTCTATTTTGTCATGATTCTATGGTTCTTTGTTTATTGAGGACCACACGAGGAGCCTCAATTGTGGTTACTTGCCTGGGGAAGGAAAAAATGTGAGAAGTGAATTGACATAATTAATAGTTCATGCTGTTTGACCAAGAGAATATTGTAGGAGTACATAGTATACAAAGTATTCTACTCCAGTTATGGAGTGGAGTAATTTTAAAAATAAATCAGCCTGGTTGCTAAGATATTTATCAGGGAGGTGATGGGAAGCCTGAATTCCAGATTCCTGCCCTCAGAATTATTTTTACTTTTACCCAAAGACTGTCTAATATAAAATGTACAAACAGTGATGGGAACAGTTACTAGAGTTCAGGACTGTTCTGCTGACCTAAAGACTACATTAGGCTATCTGCAGAGGGTGGAGTTGTTTCTTTTCCCTTCTGTCTTTTTTTTTTTTTTTACTTTCTATTTCCATTCTGCTTCTATGACTCTTTCTTTCTTTGATAGTCAATAGATCAAATTTCAGCAGGAGGGGTGGAAGGTGACACAGTGAAGCCATATGGTGCTTAAGACTTTGGGAGATGTAAATTACAAGCATTTGAATCTCATCAGCTGAAGACAGACAGGAGTCTGAGACACTGATGTCCAATAAATACCTAATACAGATTGTTTGCACCACTGATTCATCTTGCTCCAATTTGAATGAAGGTGTCTCTGGTTGCTATGACTTGTATTTCCTTTGATATTGTCATTACAACAGTTGTGACAAACCAAATAGGACAGATTCTGTCCTGTCAACCTGCTGGAAAGTGATGCAAAGTGACTTGTGTCCATAAGGCAAAATTCTCTTACCCTCCTAGATCCTGACAGTTTCATCCATGGTTCATGTTAGGGACACTACAAGGGTTACACCATCGTGGGCACAGCTCCTCAACGTTGTGCATTTTTAGCAATAAAATACTATGGCTCGTTGCGTACCATGGCCACCTACTATTACTTTAATAGTAAAAATGTTTCATTTAGTGTCTGTGGTGGTCATCCAAACATATTTACTAGGTCTGACCCTTTAGAGAACTGAAAGTTTATTTCACTTAGATTTTAGTTAGATTGATTTGGATAGGACCTATTTCCCTGGCTGTTCACAGCACAGCTCTGGTTACGTATTGAAGATACTAATGAAATCATTGAGACAAAATAAAGCAGCCAGTTTAATTTCATTGTATACCAGGAAGATAATAAGCACTACCTGTTTTGTTTTTCTGGATAAGAATTTTGGATTTAGATGGTTAATGAGATGCAAATTCTATTCATATACCCAAGGTCTTCTTCATGCCTGGCCTATGGATATACACATTCCTAGAACTGTATTCTCATGGTAAATCTGGCTTAGCAGTAGATAAATTTTCTGCTCTTGTTAGAAAATGTTTAATACAGTATTTGCTAAGAACCCACAAATGGTTGTTGAGTAGGGGGGAAACAAAGGAACAGATTGTTCAAAACTCTAGCTGAAATAAGGCAAAATATCCCTGAAATTCAGTACTGTGGCTATTTTCTTCTTTACATTATTTATTTCCAAAATTGTCTAACCTTTTATAAAACTGAATTAGGAAAGATTTAGACTGGCCTGGGATATACATTTGTTTATTTATTTATTTATTCATTTATCTATTCCTAAGAGTCAACCCCTCAATGCGGATAGTTTTTTTATTCCCAGAGGTAAACCCTCAAGCTACATTTTGCTGTTTCTCTCGTGGGGCCAATTATGTAAAGGGCATCTACCCTCTGTTTCAGAGGCCACAATTATCAGTTGCCAAGCTTGCTCGCATGTTCAAAGGAGGCTCTGCACATGTGTTTGCGTTAATTTTCAGCTCTCAAGAGCACACTAATTCAAAGAAGGGCTAACTGAGTCAATTGTAAAAGTTATTCCCTCACCCTTCATATACAGCGTATTGGCTTAGCAATCCTGTAACAGGCATTTTAATCTTCCTCAGTCAACCTAGCACATAATATACACTAATAATTATCTGCGGTAGTCTGACGAACTCAAAGATATAAGGAAAAGGACCAGCATGAAAAAGGAGTGTGAGTTCTATACTGATTTGGTCTCCTTGGAGTGAATATAGCTGTCATCATCTCTCCTGTAGAAAATAAGCATTAAAAAAGTCAGCTGGCAATTTTTTCTCAGGATGTTATTTATAACACAAGAGGATTTTATTTCTAGAGAACTGTCATCCCTTTTTAAAAACATTTTGTTACATCTGTGTATTAGCTTTTGAAAAATCATAGGAAAGCACCATAACTGCTAATTAGAAAATAGTTAAAAAGACATTAATGAAAGTCCTACTTTGGTCTTTTATTCAGAGAACTGATGAGATTTTCTTCCTAAGGAGACACATTCTCAGATAGATTCATTACCTGGTCTCTAACATGCACAATACAGTTAATGAGCAAAACATACATGACATTTATTCAGCTATATCAAGTAGTATTTACTTATTTGGGAAGAAGGCTACATGTTAAATATAGTTATATAAACTGAAAACATTATACATTTTTCATGGAGTTGAAAGTCAAACTTTGGAAGAAATTGTCATTTTTTTCATAAATTCACCATAAATTCATAAATTCTTTATCACTTGACTTTCTTTTCAAAATAAAGACTAAATACATCTTTAAATTATGCACTTAAGTTCCAGTTCAATAAACCACATTTTGGGGGAAAAATCATACTGCTTCCTTTTGCCATGCAGAATGACAAACTGCATGAGCATAATATTGCTTCCAGCCCTCAACTTTTTCAAACAATTGATAAATAGCCTTATAAGTGATGCTGTACAACTAACAGATCTTGAGTAGTATTGTGAGAAATTCAATTGTAAGTCCAAAGCTGTCTTGGTGGGTCAAACATTAGATAATCTAAATTATCACACCTGCATAAATAGAAATAACTGACTTTCATGAGCTAAGATGCTGTCTGAGGTTGGTGCTGTGATTATTTTTCATCACAGGTGCAAATAAATCAGATGTATTATACAGATTTATGACTAGCAGTTAACACTTGCATCATATTTTGTGCTCACGGTGACAAGCCTGGAAATATATTTTGGTTTAAAGGATATGTTATCTAATTTTGTGTCTTTAAAGTAGCTTATTTACAGTTGCGTCACTTCCAAAAAGGGCTTCTAAGGGACTCATTCGGTGGAACAATGATCTCAATAAAGGATATCCCAACAGTACTACAGCACCAGCGTTCATAGTATATCTATGAAGAGGATCTTTTTGGTCCTCACTTCTGGAGACAAAGTTGTTCTGCAAAGCAGAAGAGAAGAGACTAAAGGAAGTGTGAAGCTTCATAGAGCCGTGCCCTGGAAAAAAGAGGAGAGGTTAGAGGAAACTGTTAAGGCTTTCAAGGCAAAATGAATAGCAAACAGGAAATTAGTTTGTCTGAGACATGTGAATCTGGTACCCTGATGGACAGAGGTTTGGTGTGTCTCCTTTTCTCTTGGTCCAACTAGTAGAGAGACTGAGCTTTTATTTCCAAGGGCCATGCTCACATGTTGCACATGAAGCATGAAATCCATATATATGAAGATGATATGGATCCTTCTGTAACTGGCCTTAGAAACTCAACTCTAACCCAATAGCTGGCCCCGACACCTGGCCCTCAAATGTCTGCAGCCCCCCTCCAGCCACTGGGACACAAACAAAAATAGGTCTATCCAGCAGCTGATCCAGAGCTATGGATACTCCGGCTTGAATTTTGATAGCAAATTACACTCACACAGTCAGTGTTGTAATTCCTTAGGTGAACATACACTCAGGTCACTCCAGTTGCTAACATCCAGATCTACTGGCTACTGTAATCTGCAGTCCTGTCTTCACTTGCTGGCAAACACACTCGCACACAGAGCTACATGTGAGATCATACTGAAAATTGGAATAGGATTTAATAATCCTATGTGGTGATCACACACAGGGATAGGCCACACGAACCTACAGACCAGCAACATATTTGCCCTCAGCCAGGTCCTTTATCTCATTTCTGCTCTACTTCCTCATTCTTGTTCCCCGTCAATCCACCCTGACCTTTACCTTTCTTTACCTTTGATACTTCCCCTTAACATCCCATAACAAGTCTTGCATATTCCCATAATCCCCTTAAAATACCTTACAATAGAAATTTCACACATCCTCCAAATGTTCTTCCCCTACTACCCATAAGGAGTTCTATTTCCCAATAGACAACAACTTTCTTCATTCTGATAGTTATTCTTGTGAGGGAGTTCCTTTTGTTTGAACCACTTTGTTGGGTTCCACACCAAGGATGATGGTCTAAATTTCCTCCTTGAATAGCCCTCAGAGTAACCTATTTGGTGTGCCTTGTTTGCCCTGCCATTGTTCCTCTAAGCTGCATCAGGCCTCTGGATATGTGGTGACCAGCCTCCGATCACACAGCTTAGAAGTGAACAGTCTGTTCTTAGGTATATGTGGGGACTTGAAAGATGGTACCTATGTACCTGGAAAATTAAACTGTTGAAAATGAGATTGGCATATCTATAGGATTTTTTTTCTTTTACCTTTTTTTATGTTTTGCACTTTTGACCAAACAGGGATCTAATTCTTCAGTTTAGAGGAGCTCTTCCAATTTTCATAATCTAATTATTATTAGGAAAATAATTATCTACTGGAACAGAGAATGAGAATGTTAGGGCAATTACCTCCAAGGCCAAAATTGCAATCCTTCTTCTTGAGAGTACATAATTCTGACTAAAACCCAGGATTTAGTGTAGCACACCTAGGACCACTGCTCCTGGCAGTCTTCGAGAAAGCAGAAATCAAATAATCCATGAATTTTCTCCTATGCTCCTTGGTAGATCTTGTTTGCTCAAACTGCTGCTCTTTTGAGTACAAATGGCATGTTGCTATCGCTTTACAGTCTATTGTACAAGATCGGATGTGAGTCACTGATGTTTCTTTCTTGCTGTGTGCCAACTGTGATAGCCTTTACTTGTGAATTCTATTAGGAGTTTTAAAATAGCTCATGGGTCTCTCAGTACTTTAATGGATTGGTGTATGGTCAAGGGAAGAAATGTAGATACCAACAAAGTGTTTAGTTTTCTTAAATGTACCATCTGAATGTTTGAATGTAGGCAATGGGTAGGACTTAAATCTCTCCCATCTCATACAATCCTAGAATCAGCTCGTCATATATCTGTTCAGCCAGGCCCACAATTTTAGTGATCTGGTGGGTTTGTGGACACCTAAAGCTGTTAGAACTGTAGTGAAAAGCATTAACAAATCAGCAAAACCTGAAAGCATTGACTAAGTAAAATTCTGACAATAACCACAGCTATTTTTATAAGTGACACAGTGACACCCAGCCATAGCCATGCAGAAGTTCATGCAATATAGAATAAAGACAGCTGAGATACGGATAGATTTAAACATCTTACTTCAATTCCAGCAGGTGTCTAAATGCTTTAGAGAGCTACTCATAAAGTCTTGGCCTATAGACCATTAAAACCAAAATTTTGTGCAGGAAGTCTCTATCTTCCACACAAGCTGAATTACCTGTGTTTCTACTTGAAGTCACTGTGGCACACACATGCGCTCCTTTTTTTTTTACCTTATTATTTTTTTTTTTAAAATCTTGATCAAAAGGTGTCTGGACAATTCAAAACTCAGCACAGATAAAGGGAAGCAGCAAAGCTGAAAATATTACTAGTCCTGAAAACACACATTTGACTCTGGAAATTATGACTTCAAAGTCTATCCAGTGAATCAACATTGTTCGTAAGGTGACTGAACTCTATTATCTCTATATCTTAGTATTAACTGAAAGAAGAAAGTGCAAAAATTAAGTTTTTAGAATTGTAGTTTAATGGACCCAGATGGGTAAGGTTTTCCACAGCAATGACTAGTTCTAAATGATGCAGATTTTGGTGTGACTCTTTATTGATGCTTAATCTTTACAGAAAGCACTGTTGATCTGCTTTCTAATTATGTGACATCTTTAAAAGATAGTGTGATAGCAACATTTTATTCTGCCATTATTTTTTCTGTTAGTAGTGTTTCTGTGCAGAGGTAAGGTTGCCATCACTTTTGTGGTTTGAGCTGCACAGCTGTAATGAGATGTGTGCACTATTATCTATGTCTATCAGATGTTTGGATCTCTCTTGTAATAACAGCTAATGGCCAGATAGTACCATTGATTATGGAGCAGAGTTGCCCATTGATTTCCCTAGGCTGTCTGTTGGAAAATCAATAAAATACTGTGACCCAAATTTCACTAAAAAAAACCCTTCAGCCCAATTTATTTGGAATATGACTTTGTAGGGCAAACTACATGTCAGGGTTTTTTGTGAGCCTGATCACTGTGAACTTACAAAATGTGAAAGCCATTAGAATACAAGTATGGAAAATAATATAACATATACAGGGGGATGAATTTGCTTTCACCTTCTGACTTCTGTCTTCAGTTACACTAGTGTAAAGTGGGCATAATAAGGTATTATTCTGGTTCAGGTTATTTTCTATTCTGACTAGTATAAATTACTTGTGGATGTGCAGAGCAAGGGTTAACTGAGAAATTCTATTTAAAGTTTTATGGTATTTCTATGCTAGTCTTAGAAAGGAGACATCATTTCTGCTACTTACTCCTGCTGTTTCATTTCTGTTACTCTTTAGTAGAGGTGAGACCAAAGATCAGCTCCAAAGCATCTGTTTTTTGTTATATGATCAATTACCCATGGACTATGCCATGCTTGAATGTCAACACACAGGCAAGCATAATCTCAGCACTGAAAGCTTCACTTTCCCATCTGTGAAATGGAATTAATAATACTTTGCTCTCGCACAGCAGCACTGGAAAGATGGTGCATTTAAGACTGTGAGATACTCATATACCAAGCTAATAAAGGTGTTGAAAATCCTTGGACTATTTAGTTATACTAATTGATTATATTAATTTGATGTATCACTTTAATTCAGCATAAAATATAGAAAGTTTGAAACCTTTTCCCTTGTGGTGTTTAGTCTTCCTGTATGAAGACATTTAACTGCATTCTTCTCTTGAAATTTGCTGATGAATAAATGAGTCTTAGAAGTGTTGTTTTCAGGACTTAAACTTAAAGCATCTGCCAAATTTATTTTTTTTTTGCCAGGCTACTCTAGCTTTTACAATCCAGACTTGGGCACAAGGGTTGGGGTTTTTTTTGGTTTTTTTGGTGTTTTTTTAATCTTACAAAAGCAGTACTATTTTCTTGCAACTAGAAAATTCTATGCCAATGTGAGACAGGAGTCAACAGAGTAAGTCTTTTCATTGCATCCCAATAATGCAAGGCAGAATTTAGTTGACTGAAGGCCTAGAGGCAAAATTTAGCAGACAGACTTTTGAACTGCCAGAAGGGGAAACAAAAAAAAGAAGGCAGAATATGGTCTGCCTCCTCTAGGCTGTGCTTTCCTCTCCCCAGGTAGAAAGGGTAAAAAGATTTGAAAGTCTGAGAACGGGAAGGGAAATTCCCTGTTACACTGTTTGTGTAGCACAGAAGCACTACAGATCTAACAGCCTGCTAGGAATTAAAGCTGTGGAGTCATTCCTATTTCTCAGACATGCTGAAGCACTGACTATGGATTATTTGTTTTGTCTTGTTTGACCCTAACTTCTTATTGGTTTATTTTTGCCTTACTAGAAACAGTTGGCAGAGCAGAGAAGTCAAATACAGCTTTCCAAGAGAAAACAGCTTAAGACAAAAATAAACAGAGGCAGGGAGAATAAAAAAAATAGGAAGGAAGTGAGATAAGGTGATGACAGAAGAAAAGAGGTGTTTGGTGTAGAGAGAACGGTGGTAAAAATTGTATGTACACCTCTCTTTTCTAAAGGATAATTTCCACATGTTGACAAGGGTTTAGGTCGGAGTGGAACAACTCTTATTGTGCTCAGTAGAGTGAAGGAACGCAACCATTTAACCAATGAGACCTAAGCAGTCTGCAGACTACATCTGTTATGGTCCTTTTACACAGAATTTTGACCAGTTTTGAAAAATGGCCTCTGCATTCACCCAAAAAAAGTCAAGAGCACCTCAAGCACAAACACTGAAGGTTCTGTCACAACATATAAGGAGTTTTATTCATGGAGCTAGGTAAATACCAAAGGTGATGTACAGTTCCACACTTTGATGATACTAATTAGTCAATCAGTTATTTAAAAATTAGCCTCTAGCAAAGTATTTTAAATGTCTGTGTCAATGTTGGAGACTTCTTCAGATTGTGTCTCAGACAATGAATAAGTAAATTTAGCCTGAGGCTCAAAAAAGGAACATATTTTCTTGATTTTATAGTCATTAGTGAATGCTAATTGCTTTGTACACTCCTGAGTGAGTAGGAGATGTGATGCTTCATTCTGGGCAACCATATTTTAATCATCTTGTCAGATGTCTATGTAAAGACAGGTGTCCATAAAAGCATGCTAATGGCATAACTGTTCTACCTATTCTAATAATGCTTCTGGCATTACTGGAACCACTTCCTTACTTCACTGGGGCAAAGGCAGGTGAGCTCAGGGGTATGTGATATCATTCTAAGCTGGACATTCTGTCTAAAGAAATTTCCAGTCTACAGAAGGTACCTACATAATCTCTTTCAAACTGAAAACATTGCAATTTTTTTTCCAATCTTTAACTATTTTAATGTTTCTCATGAGATATGGTACCGTTTTCCCAATGGCAAAACCAGCAACAGGCATCACTGAATTTCCCTCAGAAATGTCAGGGAGGGGTCCATTTGAATGAAATTATGATCTATGTCAATATTTGACATTTCTTAGTCACAGAGACAACTAACAATGGAAAATACTAATTTTTATTTATTGAGTAAAGAAAATGAATGATTATATTTCACTTTACTACTTTTAATCTCATATTTACTGTTGGTTTTGAAGATCTTTATATTTCTCTGTATTCTTTCTAACTTGATTACATATTAGGCATAAATCATATGTTTCTTGCTTGATTATAAGTTGACCCCATCAAGGCAGATCTATGTTTTTGAAGTTTATAAATAATGAAAAAACCAAGCTTCTAATCTAAGAACTTTCTTTTAATGCAGTGTTTCAGTTAAGTGGGATCATAAGTGGTCACTTATGATATTTGTCTGGTAAAAAATTTGAAAGTCATTATAAAAGATGTCCTCTTTTTTTTCTCCTTAGAGAAGATCATCAAACATACAACATTGCTATCAGCCTGCAAACTGTATGGAAATATTCTTTATGCCTCCTTTTCACCTTTCAGCAAGTCAGCACAGGAGAAAGCTGTAAGCTCAAAGATATTTTTTTTTCTGCTGCTGTCATGGTTATTTTCAAATGCATTCTTAGATCATTAATTCCTCAGGGAAGGTCCTTTCCTCATCTAAAACAAAGCTGATCGCTTTGCTACATCCTTTTGATTTAGAGAAAAAAATCCCACATCTGATATACAACTTTGATTTCCTACTAATTAAAATTGCAGTGTGGAAGCTCATCACTCTTCCTCCAATACATCCCACTGAGGTTCAAGGCTACATTTGGAACATTTCCACCCCTTGATGTGTTAAGATTGAAGAGAAATCCTTATTGCTGTTTACTTAGTTCCCCCAAATTTACTAAATGCTTCCTGAACCTACATGCAAGTGAGCTACTTTAAAGCATGAACCATGCCTAAATAGAATACATATTTGCATTATCTGGGTAATGGGTTAGACTATCACCTCTATATGGAAAGTGAGTGGTCTGACTTTTCTGCCTTTCAAGTCTCTTTTTTCTGTCTTTCAAAAGGGCAGTGTCATGGGAACTTCTAGTGCTACAAAGATCAATAGCAAATGTTGACTTATGTGTTAGTTTTAGAGAAGTGAATCATAACAGTTAGGATTTCTACAGCAGTATTGTCACTGAACTGAAGTCACTCTCCATCCAGGTCATAGAAAATTTTCCACTGACAAAGACATTCACTTGTACTGCACAGATATATGAATAGAGATCAGTAAAATGCATCTACAAAATTATTTGGGGGGGTTGAAAGCTTGAAACACTTAGGTTGGGTTTTTTGGGGGGGAAGGGGTGTGGGGTTTTTAGGGCTTTTTTTATTTGTTTGTTTGTTGTTTTGAGGGTTTTTTTTTATAAAAGGGCAGACCTAGAAAATTATAATTTTACAAAATCAATAATAAATATTTGCTTCCTAAAATCTTTTCTTACTTCCCCCAAAGACTCTTGACAGTTTCACCTCGGCTTTTCAGATCATAACTAAAATTGACATTAGCTTAGAAATGGGCTACATTATCTTAGAAATGTATTTCCCTCCCCATGTTTCTTTTTCTGCTTCCCCAGGGTGACTGTTGGTGAGCCAGGAAGGCTGTAGGTCAAACATAAAGCCAAAGTATTTGATTCATAAAATCTCTCTCCAGAACTTGGTATTAAAGAACCAGGGACTTGCGATGCATACTTAGAAATATACTACTTGCTTACTTATTCTCAAATTTCTATAATTTTCTACAGACAAAGCCATCCATCCATTTTCCTTCAATATATTACTCTGATAGAAAATAATGAGAAAAAAAACCTCTGGCACTCTTACCAGCATGATCTATGAACCAAGAATAATTGTTAAGCAGAGGAATGGAAGTTTACCTTAAAATAAAATACTGATTTGGAACATTTGTGTAGGCTTGCCTGTGTTGTACCCATACTTCTTTGCTTCACAGTGTGGAGCAGCCACATCACCATGCCACAAGGAGGCAAATAAAAGCACTGAAGTGTATTAATCATTTATTTTCTACAGCATATCTGCGCTGAGTTATTTAGCACAGTCACTTTTCTTATTTTGACAATTTGGGAAAATTCATAGTGTGTAATTTGCTTTCAAACTCCCACTTCTACCTAGGTGGCTTGTTAATCTCTCATTAGCACACACGGGATGTAAAAGAAAACACGTAGCATGGGAATTGGAGTTATTTAAAAGACAGGTGGATGAGGTGCTGAGGGTCATGCTTTAGTGGTTGATAGGAACGGTTGGACTCGATGATCTTGTGGGTCTTTTCCAACCTAGTGATTCTGTGATTCTGTGACTACTGACTGGCTCATGAGGTTCCATGTACTGAAGTAATAAGGTTGGACAATGTTTTCTTATTTATCACTGGTGAAAAAAAAAATATCCCTTTTTTCCTGGCTGCAATAACCCTACCCCTATCTTTTGCTGTATGTGGTTGAGTAGCATATAAAGGATAAGTTTAGATAAAAATCTGACTGCAGATCCTGAAATTGTCTGTGATGCACCCAGGTTGCTGTATGCTTCTATGGGTTCTGAAAAGCACCAAGTGTTGTATTCGGATTACAGTGCAGAATCAGGCTCTGGAAATGCAACATTCTGACATTCTGACTAGGGTTAACTTGGACATCATTAATTTCTAACAAAACATCACTCTCTTCCTAGTTTTATATTATGTAGACACTGTGGCTGCTTCAATACTATCTTCTTGAGACACTATAATAAAAAGAAGCAAATTATTGCCTAAAACTCTAAACTTTAAAATCTTGGGTTTGGTAGAGGACCAATTCACCTCTACAGATTATTAAACCATCTTGGTCCACATAGCTTACTTGAAATTTACTGACATGCATAAAATTATCTCCCCTTTTTGGATTCACTTGAACACTACCAATATTAAATCAATTGTAACTATTACCACTGAGAAGACATTGTTAATATTTAAGTAAAAATAAACAATACAGCAATGTAATCAAGATCAAATTAGCTAATTAACAATTTATTCTCTGTAATTAAAAGGGTGCTTAAACAAAAATAATGTATACAAAACATAATCTTTATGAGTGCTGAGAAGAATGATTTTCTTTTGAACATAAACCAAATATAATGATTTTTCCTGAGTTAATTAGACATCTTACCCAAATATTTTAAATTCTATTATGGAAACCATACTATCACTTAATGACTGAATCACAGCTTAGAAAGCATTATGAGCCTTCTTTTTCAGGCATCTTTTTCACCCAGGAGTTTTTTGCCTGCTTCTGTGAACCGAATTGTAGGGTTTATAGGAGACAATTCTCAATAAATATCCAACTTTACTTGTTTTGTATCAAAAGTTATAAGTGACAATTTTGAATATCTTCTACAGAATGTGTTTTGGTTTGTACTTTAATGAAACTGTTGGAATTAGTGAACATTTCTGTCATAATTTTCCCTGCAGGGGCTCTTAAAGATGCAATTGCAGGTGAATGTATACAACCATATTTTAACACCTTAAAATATAAAGGCTAATGTGTCTCTCACTTAGCAAGAAAAATGAGAAAAAAAGGAAAATAATATATTATGTATTTATGAGGTTTTAAAATGTTTTCAGTTTTTGCGGTTTCTCTGGAAATCAACTAAAAGTTGTAGAGCAAACAGAAAACAGCATTTGTTCTTCCCAGGTCTCCTTCAGGGGCTGGAAGAGACTGGTGAAATTCCAGAATGAAAATAATGACTGTCTTTTTGTTTTTTCCTTGTCTTTTTTGGAGACTTTACGTCCTAGGATACAGATTGTTGGCTTACCTAATGAGGGGGTTATTCTTGGTTTATTTAATCACTTTCTAGAATCATAGAATCATATAATTTTTGGGCTTGGAAGGGACCTTAAAGATCATCTAGTTCCAAACTCCCTGCTGCCTCCCACTAGGTCAGGCTTCTCAAGGCCCTATCCAACCTATCCTTGAACACTTCCAAGGAGGGCCAATATTTTCTCTTTCTTATGATGCCTTTCTTCAAAGCATAAGGCCCTCCAAATGAAAATTAGTGTTGTGTTTATTGATTGAGTCAGCATTAGTGAGCAACATTTTGAAAAGTTCTATTTAAAACTGCAAGATGCAAACAATATTTAAAATACCAGGTTGCATGAGGTGGTTTTTTAAGGGTGCTCAATATGTTTCAAAGCATGTACAAGGTCTTAAGGTTAAATTGTCTTACTTGTCTATGAAAAAGCAGAATTAACTAAACATAGCTAGTTGTGGGGTGGGAGAGTGGTGGAACTTCGTGACAACCCACTATTCTGCGTTTACTCATTAAAAAAATTAAAAATAGATTTAACTTACTGAAAAACTTCTCCAGATTATTTTCTGTTTGAAAAGTAAAACAAATGCAATCTGGAAAGCAAGCCAATTTGGCTTTTTCTGAAGTCTTTTTTGTATAAACAAAAGTAACATTCCAGTTCCATTGTTATCCCTGTTGATATAAATAGAAAAGTCATTTTTCTTAGTCTTGCTTTGTCAGTGAGGAATCAGGTGGCCAATGCAGAGTGAAAGGGTTCCCGATTTGGAATCATAGCCTTATTTTTTCCTGTTTATAAGTAACATGTTGTAGGGATTGCCTTTATAAATTCATATATGTGCTTGTAAATTGTGTATACACTATGATAAGCCAAATAAATTCTTTTAAATTATCTTATAAGAAAAAGCATACTCACATAACTTCTTTTTAAATCTAGTTATTATAATAGAGGAGGTAAAACTACATTAACTCATGAGAACAATTCTTCAGTTTTCAATTTGTTTTTGTGAAGCTTATGAAACCATAAAGAACAAGAGGCTATGAGTCTGAATATGGTCTTCAAAATCAAAATTTTTATTACATGTGGTTTAACTGAAAATTTATAATATCAGTGCTTAGAAAAAAAAAAGATATATTGGTTCAGCCACATGATCAAAATGCAGACTGTCACATGTTGGCAATGGCCAAATCACTGTGATGTGCAAGACAGCTGAAGTCATGTATTACTCATACTGACTTATGGATGCGAAGTAAGAATAGATGATTATTAGCGAATAGCTGAGAGATGCGAAATGTACAGCTTGTCGTAGTGATGGAGCCTAATCAGTTTATAGTTTGATAGGATAAAAATTATGAGAGGTGAACTCAGAGTGTGGAAAGCTATGCACTAACAAGTAACATAGACTGCTATAACAACACATGGGCTTACACCATGTGTTGTCCATCTTCCACTTTGCAGAACATCGGATGACAAAGCAGTCTGGCCTTAAGAGAAAAGCCTTTGCTTGTTTTCTAATATATTAGAGTCTGGAGTAGAAACAATTACAAACTATATTCTTGTCATCGGAGAAACAGTTTTCCTCTTTCAAAGCATATAAATATGATTGGGTTACTGCAACTGAGTGAATTAAGATATCTCAGTTGAGCTGTAAAACTGACCGGCTGAGCACTTAGCCTACTAAAAGTGTGACGTTGCACACTGCCTTAAGCCACTTTCATAGAATCATAGAATCACCAGGCTTGAAAAGACCCACTGGATCATCGAGTCCAATCATTCCCATCAGCCACCAAACCATGCCCTTCAGCACCTCATCCACCTGTCTTTTAAACAACTCTGTGACAGGAGAGCATACAAATGATTACTGCAAGAAGGTTAAAAAGGTACTTCTGTAGGCTGCATGTGCGTGCTATTATCTTTCCATATTTTTAATGTTGCCATATAACATAAAGTTTTAACGTCTTTATTATTTTCCTAGTAAGTTCTCATTTTCTAGATTTATTATTTATGTAAGAATGTGATATGTTCTCTTGCATAAGGGGCACAAGTAGAATTTAGCAGCAGCATTTTATAATAAGATAATATATTTTAAAGGGTGAGGCAATGTTAAAAGCAAGTTCTAGTTATTGTATGGAACACAAAATATGTTTCTTAACTAGATATATCTGCTTATATACCTGGTAACTACAGAAGGGGAATTAAAGCAAAAAGATCTTAAGCTTGAAATGCCAAAAAGATCCTTGATGAAAAACATGTTGGCTTACATCATGCTACATCAGATACAGATATCTTAATTGGATGGAAAAATTGTGGTTATATCACCAGTAAGTATCTGAACTGAATAGAAAAGCCAAACTTCTTAGCTTTCTAGCTGAAAAGAGAAATTAAGCCCATTTGAGCTTTCTGCCTTTTAGAAAACTACTGAATTGTAATTCCTCTCTTTTCTTATCTGACTCTTACATCTGCATGTAAAGTTCATCATTCTTTTTCTTCTTTGCACAAGACCTGCCAGAGTATCTATTGAAGACACAAATGACTGTAGCAGAGGTTATGGAATTAACTGTGAAAATCAAGAGTATCAGGCTGCTAGGAGCAGGGAATATTTATTTAGTTTCCAAAGAAACCCAGAGATGAAGTAGCTGAATTACTAACACTGATACCTAACCTTTAATTTAAAACTGTTTTATGGAAGGCTAGGGTGTGGCAATATAACACTAGTTGAAAAAAATAAAACTGGAACATGTTTTCAGAGTTACTGGCCTATAAATATGTTCTCTATAGTGGGTAAATTCAGAGAAGCTCTTACTAAAAGTAGAATTAGTCAACCTGTGAATAGCTGCACTTTACCTTGGAAAAATCAGCAAGGCTTTTGCAAAGGGTACTACTATCTTGAAAATTTATTGGTGATCTTTGAAAGGGTCAGCAGGCATATGGATAAAGCTGATCTGGTTGGTACAATCTATTTTGATTTACGTGTAAAGCAGCCATTCATAAGAAATAAAAAGTTTGTAACATAGATAAATAATTGGTTATGAGGTAAGCAACAGAAAGGAGTAAGAGTAAATTGTCCATTCTCCCAGTGAACAGAGGTTAGCAGTTAAATTCCAGAGGGATATGTGCAGTGGATTTTTCACTTAATATGGTTATTACTGACCTGCACAGTCGTGTGAGGAGTGATGTCAGAAAGTTGGATAATAATATTAAATTATTCAGGCTAGTGTGAGATCTGACCATGAAAAATTGCAGAAGAGTTGTATGAGATAAGTGAAGGAGCAAAAAATAAAAGAAAGGCAGATGAAATTCAGCATTGTTAAATGTAATATGATGAGAAGAAGAAAAGACAATCCTACTTTCCTATACAAACAAAGTGCGCTGAGATAACTGTTGCCACTCAGGAATAAGTTTTTGTTGCTGAGAAAGAGATTTTCGCTGAAATGTCAGATGGTGCTCAGTAGCCATCATAAAGCAAATGCTAGGAATTATTAAGAAAGTAATAGAGAGCAAAAAAGAGATCACTGTTCCACTATATAAAGTCATAGGTTTACCCATATCCTAGAATATTCTATGTAGTCCTGAGCATTTCATCTCAAATGCATGAAGCAGATATGGTAAAAGTGCAGAGAAAGGTGGCAAGAATTAAAGCTCTGTAACAGCTTTCATATAGGGATCCCTTGCGTATGCTCAGAGACTTCTGCCTGGAAAAGAGATGACATGGGGGAAGGATGTGCTAGAAATTTTAAAAATTATGAGTGACATCAAGACAGTGGGTGGAGATCAAATTGTTCACAGTCTCTTCCAGTTGAAGAACAACAAAGAGTGAAATGAAACTCACAGAACCCACCTCTTTTTACTTCAAGACAAGAGAGAGGCGGTAGTTGCTTATACAAGACAGGAGACATGAGCAAGTTCTTGTTGAAGTCTGTTTTGCTTACTAAAAATGTCTATGGACTCAAGGGGACACTAGTTAAGTTTATGTAGAAGAAATCTGTTGAGGCTTACCAAACACATAAGCCCCTCGTCTGGCTTAGCAAATCTCTGAAACAGAAATATCTGCAGAACAGGGCAATGATAAGGAGAAATAAAAATTGTTACCCTTCTAGTTTGTGTTGTTTCCTCCAGACTTGTGCTTGTTGTTAGAATCAGGTTACTAGAGTACACCCCAGTTGGTCTGACCTGATATGAGCATTCTTACATGCATGTATTCCCTTTCAACCATGTATCCTTATCAGGATGCCAATTGTCACATTCCAAAGCTGAATTTCAATGCATGCCAAAATGCAGTCATTGGGGTGGATGTTTGAGCTGGGACTTAAGCATTAATTAAAGAATAGACTAATATGATAATATGTGTATATATATCCAGTGTCATGCCCATTAAAGCTGGGTAAAGTGCATACAGAGATGTAGAACATCTTTGTATTTCATCCTCCACTTCTGTTCTCCTATTTGTAAAAGCTTGCTATGGGCTTAAAAAAGGACAAACGTACAGCTGAAGAGACAGTCTGCAGATGGAGGGAGGATGATCAGTGGTATGCAGGAAGAGTAAAACTATGTAGACATATATACAAAGAATTATCCATCTGCTTGTTTGGCTCCTGGTAAACCCCAAGCACTTGTGATTGTATATAGGCAATTATTATGAGCCGTGATGATGACAACTACATAAGTACTTTAGAGAGCAAGAATTTGAAACTTCATTGCATCTATGGGCTTTTCTGTATTTAGACTCCTTGTGTCACCATTGCAACCCAACAAATAAAACTAAAAGGCCCTGAATATGCCTGGCTTAAAACATCTTAATAAATTTATAAATATATTAAAGCATAAAATTAATATGGTATTCTCTTTCTTTTTCTTGTTTTGCCTTTGTTAGCTGGTATGTACTAGCATATATCCATCATCAGCTTAAACTAAGTTACATTATCTAACCTAAATGCTATTCTGGAAAACATACCTGATTCATACTGTTACTAATATTTGATATTTATTTCTCAGAGATTATTATTATTAGTTATTGATATATCTGCTATTTTTCTACTATCCTTCATAGAATATTGTCATATTGTCTTTGTCCCTTACACATATATAGTAGCTTGTGGTAAAATCTGCAATGTGACCTTAAACAAGGGAATTATTGCAACATTAATTATTTAAGACTCCAAAAATAATCTTGATGCTAAAGAGCAAGGTCTAAGACACAGGTAGTAGGGGGTCTACTGCTGGTTCTGCAACTGACATTGTAGCTATGAAATTTATTCTCTTCATTTCATATATGTACAATAACAGCAATGAAATTTTTTTAATTGTAGTCACTAATATCTTTGTAAAGTAATTGGAAAATCTCCAGTGGAAGGACACATTTTTAATGATATTCTTGATGAATTATGTATATTTTTTTCTATCATAATTCATTCATGTATTTTCAGCCAAAAGACTAAATATATAGAGGGCAGCAGAGATTATAATTTGCAGCTAAATTTTGGAGATATCACTGTAGTATTTTTGTGTATGAAACTAGTTCCTGCTAGTAAACTATCTGGGGACAGAGCTCACTATTAGAATCATAGAATCATAGAATAACCAGGTTGGAAGACACCCACCAGATCATCGAGTCCAACCATTCCTATCAAACACTAAACCATGCCCCTCAGCACCTCGTCCACCTGTGCCTTAAACACCTCCAGGCAAGGTGACTCAACCACCTCCCTGGGCAGCCTGTGCCAGTGCCCAATGACCCTGGGGTTGCTCTAAGTACTTAGAAGGAGCAATATTTTACATCTAGTGATGCAAGGAGGCACAACTGGAAAAAAAGACTCTGTGAAATAGGAGGGGCCACTGACTTATCATGAAAATGGTTTGTGAAAGCTGTGTCTGAGTACCTACCTGAGACTTTCTTTAAAGAAGACTCAGAGATTGTCTGTGGTTGAAGAGTTATTCAGCTGATGCTTATAATAGCTGTAACACACCAGGACAATTGAAGTACTTTCTGTTCTAATTTATTTGTTAAAATATCCAATGAATCAAACACTAATGTAAAGAAAGAAGATTCCACTTAAATTATCTGTATATAGAACTTGGATGGTGAGTGGGTCTAAGTATCTATGATATTTTATGAACTTCAGATAATAAAGTAGGGTGCCTGTCATTCGATTGCAATTTTTTTGTGTTATGTTTGTGGGTTTGGTTTTTTTTTCTGTTCTGGGATGTTCTTGTGTTTTGCTTGTGGTTCACCAGCCCAACAAAGGTAAGTATTACCCAGAGAAAGATTAATGATGCAGACACAGAAAAAAGTGAGAAATCTCATCTTCGTTAAGATATGTAGTATTTTCTACTTGATGATCAAACAGATATTTGTAACAACTAGAAATAGGGTGGTTCAGTGGCTCCTGATTTAAAATTTCTGAACAACATCCCACTGGAAATCAAGAATTAGAAATCAGTGCTCTGTGCTTTGTTCATTTCCTCATCAATGTGCTGAGCATGAAAATAGGATCTAATATAATGAAACAAACTGCTCACCCTATGAGCTGATTACAAGATGTGCTCACAGTACTTACATTAACATAAAGGACTGAATCTGAAAACAATAAAACCACATCTGCTATGGAACCTGACCTTTTTTTAGTATAGTTTTTTTTCTCCTTGTGGATTTCTGTCTTGTATTTGATATTTCATAGTTGCAGCATGAATTCCCACACAGTCCACAGCAGTAGATAACAGTTAACTGCAGTTTTGCCTAGTTCTGTATCTTCAGTCTCAAACGAGCTAAGTTCACTAAAGAATGAGATCTTTTATGGCTTGGTTTTTAAAGGAAGAGGCAAAAGGATTACCTTTTTCTATTATGACAGAAGCAATATATGGCAGAACATATTCTGAGTCTATATTCTTTAGACAATGGAATTTGCTAAGAGAATAGTAAAGACTAAGATTGTTTAATAAAGTAGATTGCTTAGAGGTACAGAAAGAGAAACAAGCAGCCTTGTGAGTGGAAATGCTTTAAATTGAGTTCACTAATTGCTAATTTTTGATTACAAAAAATTTTATTTGAAGAGACAGTCCACAAATAGGTAGAAACTCTGAATGGAATGTCAGCTGTGTGGTAATAAATGTTTTGTGTCCCTGCCCAGTGCAGAGGTCAAGATTTCCTGATATGCCTTTGTCAGTGATTCTCTTCCACACTCTCAACTCACATGAAAACAGCAGATAAATAAAAAATCTCAGTACCTTTTTATATAATTCTGATAGTTCTTTTAGTGTTGGGGCCTTAAGTTATTATTTAAACTTCTGTAGGCATCCTTTGAATGGCAATGACAAAGAAAAATGAGTAATAAGATCTCCATAATCAGACTTCTTACATGCTCTCATCGTTACTTGGTTCTGCCTAGTTTTTTTTTAATATTTCAGGTTAGTGTAGAATAGATAGAGTTCAATCTGTTCCTCTGGTGGGCGATACCTTTCCCCTGTACTAACTGAAGTACATTTTAGATGTCTTCCAAAGTTCAGCAGTGTCACCTGGAAGACTCTGATGAATTCACCCTGCTGAGAATCTGACCTATGGATTGTATGGAAGACACATCTATCTATCTACTGAAATTGCAAACTACCTGTAATGCAATATTGAGCCCCAAGTGTTTAAGATGAAACCTTTCTGTGATGGCTCTTAAGCATATGTGTGTGTATGTCTTCACTTAAGTTCTGGGTACTTATAGTTGGAGAAAATCTGTGTTTAATGCAACAACTACATACATTATACACAGAGTCAAACAATAAGAAGACAACATAGTTTCAGGTCTTAATTGTGTAGAAAAGACAGTTAAGCTGGTTTAAAAATAAACAGAAAAAAAATGAGAAAAAGGGAAAGACTATTATAGCATGTGTGGGTAGATTGCTAACACTGTAGAAAAATCACTTCGTGCTTTGATATGTTTATTGTCATGCCCTTTAGATGACAAATTTTCATATGGTCTTGATGCTGTTCTGGAAAACACTACATTAATTAGCAAAAAAAGCAAAGCCAAACCCCAAACCCACAATGAAACAAACTCTCCCCAGAATCCCTATAAGAAAAGGTATGGGGGAAAAAGGTGATATATCTTTCTTAGAATAAACCTCATCTTCATTAGTGAGCCAAGAAATGCATGTACACTTTCTTCTGTTCTCTGTTGCTTAGAAATAAAGAGCAGTGTTGCAAAGCTATAGTGCAATTACAGTCAATTTACAATAGCCTATTTACACCAGCTGAGGAAAGGGCTTATATATAAGTATGATGAGAGTCCAAACCTCTTTGTGATGAATGAGTCACCCAGTTGTGGAACCAAAATCTGTTCCTGACCCACTATGGCTACTACATTTGTGTTACAAAGAAGGTCATGGATATTGTTAAGTCGAATGTAGTACCCTGAGGATTTAATTAAAGGGGATTTAAAATTATGAATAACAAAGCCAGACAGGTCATGTTGGATAATCCAGTTTTATTTTACAGTAATCGGTTATGCAAGTTATTATTATATTATTTAGAACCTCCTGATTCTCAGTGGAAGTCCTTGTGTAATTAATTAACCATGAGTGCAAAATGACTTTAACAAACAAGCCATTAAGCTCTCCTTATATATTCTTTTTAAATGGAAATTGACAACAACATTTTCATCTAAATACTTAGAATTTTGTAGTTTTTAAATGAAGAAGCAAGGTAAGTAATGTTGGTTTAATTACTGCTTTAGTTATTAGTTTTACCTACTGGTTTTAGGTGCATATTCCACGTTTGGATTTCCATCTGAGTTTTTCGTAACTTGATTTTCGCATGTTCTGACTTTTGCGGTGGATTGACTTCCACTTTGCTAAGGTCTGCAGAACTTTAAGTTTCTAATCACAAGAAATGCTGGCTACTGTTTCTTTGTCTTTGCTGAAGTCTACAGATTTTGATGCTATTATAAAAAAGGTGAAAGACTGTGGTGATGGTAAATTTGAAAGGACAAGAGGAGATTTAATATTTACTTAACTGAAAGACCAGAAGACTGGCTTATTAGAGCGTATCTCAGTGTGGTGGTCAAGCATGATGAAACACTCAGTAACTTCTAGACCAGGCTAGTGTTTTTTGTGGTTTGTTTTTAGTGTATGTTTTGGGTTTTTTTTGAGATGCTGCTGACTGCAGTTTTCAGTAGCACTCTGGGGAAAGCAGGATATTCAGATTGTAACATCAAGGCAGTGACTTGACTGAGAGCACAGGATAGGTCAGTGACAAGCACATGGCAAGAGCCCACTACCCTGCCAGTCCATTGTCCTCATAGATATAGACAGATGATAGCAATTTAGTAAGGAGCTTCTTTTCAGCAATCTTTTCACTACAGCTTTCACTTCAGCTTCTTTTCACTAACCATGTTCTACTTCAACCTGTTTGGCTATGAGAAGTGATTTATGTGGGTCACCATCAAGAACATGGTACAATGGAAGTGGTCTCTGGCACATCATAACGCACAATATTAAACAGTTTACTCACATGTTTGTTCATATTGCAGGTCTGAGCAATTGTGAAATATAAGCATAGTCAAACCTAAATTCATTAGGGACTATAAAAGACAGGTTGCTATTTGTACTCTTTGCTTAATTGTTCTATACAACTGAGAAATAGATGAGAATTTACTGGAGTTTTTTGATATTCAGTGTTGCTGTGTCACAGTACATTAAGAATAATGAACAGGACATTCACTTTGGAGCAAAGAACATTAGTTTTCTTACCTAGGAAACAGGGAAGCCAGCTGGAAAGGAGAAAATTACCAGGTAGATAGTCGACATGAAGACAAAGGTAACATGCTGATAATAACCAGGGGAAATATGAAGGTAATAACAGAGGATGATAACAGCCCAGCTGAGTAGAAGAGGGGGGTCCGGAAGATCAAGTGATCCCAAGCTGCGCACAGCTATTATGCAGATGGAGGGGCACCTCTGCTCGTGCAGAAAGGAACTGGTCTATTTCTCATCTAGCAGAATATGTTAACTCCAGTGTTGTACAAAATAAGATAAGGTCTTGCTTTGCTGCTATTATCAGGAGTATGTATTTCTAGACAGATTTCCACAACACTGCCTTGTTATTGTGCATGTACCATTATTTATCCCACTTTGTCCTCCCTCCCCCCTCCCCTCGGCTGTGGGTCTCTGCAAGTTGCAGTCAACTGTCATGTCAGGTATATACGAATCTGTCAGATGCACAATGAGGAAAGATGGAGTGATCACTTCTCGCTGCTACATTTATTCTGTTTTCTGTCTTCAGCAGGCCTGTTTGCAGTAAGACACTTTGCAGAACACTTCCCATCAAGAATCCTGGGAGGAGTGAGGGTAACAGTGGTAGCTGTACTGCTGCCCTGTGATGACAGAAACCTTGGATAATTTCCCTGCCTCCAGCAGCTTATCCTGGAGGACATTCCCTCCATAATACACCTACTCCTCACAGCCTGCCCCAGACCTTCATTACCATCTGCCATCACTAGCAGGTGAGGAGTGAGGAAGAGGAGACAATGAGGGGGAGAGGATGAAGTTTTGTGGGAGGGGGACAGTGATGAAGATCTCCCAGCAGTGGCAAGATGGAGGTGGGGGAAGTTTTTTCCTGCCATGGAAATCAGCTTGCTTTTAACAAGTACTGTTTTCTATTTTTTTTCTAATTCTCTAGTAGTGGCAATTATATAAAGATTTATTTATTTATTTTTTCCAAGCCATAGTAGTTTAATTAAGAACAGTTTTGAAATGGGAATTTTCTAAAACTGTATTTCTTCTTAATCTCTTTTTTTCTGCTTCTACTTCTCTTTTCTTCTCCTCCTTGTCTTTGTGTGTGTGTGTTTCTTTTTTTTTAACTTACCTTACTGGGGCTAGTATTTGCACTCAAGGTATTTTCTAGGCTAGGCTTAGATCAGTGTCCTAACTTGAACCTGAGTGACTCATAACCTCTTGTGCCTTATTGAAGCTTGCCTTTGGAAAATAAAAAAAAAGTAGCCTTTGAAATGTGATGAAAGTCATTAGGCATTATACTGTGTATTTATGAAGGTGACTCATACAATATTTTGAATCTCAGAAATAGCAAGTGTCTCATAGGATGCAGAAGCTGAAATAATACAGCAAGTTCTTTTATTAATTACTGTGCTAAAAAGACAGCAGATGTCAGGCCAGTCTCTTGCTTGCAGATGCACTATAAAGCTCTGCTTTTGCCAGCAACTATTCTTTTATTTCCTTTTCTTTTTTTTTTTTTTCCCCCCCGACTGCAAAAGCTCTCCTTCTCCCAGGCAAAATTTGCATTGGAGAAAGGATGCAAGTGTTCTCCCAGATCAATTGCTGGTTACTCATTAGCGGAGTTATAGAAAAAATGGTGAGCTGTGACTAACTAGCCAAAGATTTTCATTACCATGTTTTGTTTTCACTAGAAGTCTTGGGAAAATTCGGGTCATTGACTTTGTAATGATAAGTCTATCTCCTCTCACACAACTCCTGCCTGTCAGAAAGGATGATTCAGGAGTGGTAGGCTCTGCTCAGAGCTCCTGATGTACTGAGAAAGATAATCAGAACAGTAGCAGCACAGGAGTGGTCACAGAGCACAGACACTGTATGTATTTTTTAACAGAACTCTTGTTTATCGCTGTTTCTTTCCCTTTCTAATAGCTTAACCACAGAAATAAAGCGTATGCAATGCTTTTATGATTACTATGATGGATTTTCCAGCTCAGGTAATACAAGTACTTCATATAATATTTAATGCAGAGTACTGGCCATGGCTCTCTCTACCAACTCATGTAATTTATATAATCTGGTTAAAAAATTCTGTCAACACCATGCCTTTCTGTCACGTTAAGCTCTCTAATAGAGAGAGCTTATTAGCTTGTGCTTTATTAGAGTCTGTGCCTTTACAATCAAGTCATTAAACACAACCATTATCCTAGTCTCCTTTTGTGTCTGTCTTACGATCCATCTTCACCATGATACCCATGCTTAATGAGAGTGCTTAAATAGACAGGCTGTAAGTGATTCATTTGTATCCCTTGTCCACTTGTTTTATGGAATAAAAACAAAACTTTAAAGCTTCCAGCTGAATGTTCAGCCAATAGTTTTTGCAATCTTGCATTCCAATTAGTTGCCCTCAGGTTCAGCATCCTTCTTCCATACTGCTTTCTGCAAGCCCCAGTGTGCGTTGCTTGTAGTCGTTTCAAGACAAGGAATGTTTCCTGTTGATGTTCATACAATAATCAGCACAATGAGGGGGCCTGAACTAATTGGGAACTCTTGCAGCTACTTGCTTACTACTAATATACATTATATGTGCATCCAAACATTTTGGAGAGTTTAGTGAGGAGATTCTGGTTGTTGCTCATTTTTGCCACTATTTCATAGTTGTTTTATTATATATTACTTTAATGAACAGGCAAACACAATGCTCAGTTCAGGTTAAAGATGTGGCGAGTACTTGCTTTTGGAGGAGAAGCGCATATGCAGACACAGCTAGTTCAGATTTTCTTTATTAAAGATGATATGAGCAGAACCTTGTGTACACATTCAAATTTTCTTCAGCAAAATCAATAAATGACTTCCTGGAAAATGGATATGCTATTTCCATCCCTTCTCTATTTTTACCTTTAAAAGCATAAATTTATACAGATTTTTGCTGAATAGTCTGATCTCACTCCGGTATCACAAGAAAATGTGGGGCTGTATCTTGATTCAAGTAAAAAGAGGCAACCTCTGACATAAATATAGTTCTTGAACTGTTCTTACTCTGTTTCTAGTCCACCTAAGTGTCTTCACTGAGGCTCTTCAACTTGGTCTGCCAGGTTAGACCACACCAATAAAATCCTCTCAGAGGGGAAGAGGGTCTAATGTATGTGTAACTGTATGCTTTTTTTTACTGCACCCAGTCCTAGTTAAGTAATTGTTCACAACCATAGATATGCTCCAGGAAATTAGTAAAATCTGTCAGTACATGAAATCCTACTTTAGAAGTTGTACCTTACAGATATCAAAAATGAATCTGTCATAGAACCATGAGTAGAGATTTTTGTAAAGCATGTGTTTGATGTATAGTTGCTCCCAAGAGAAAGAAGTATCCAAGAATAAGCTCTGAGTAAATGAGTGCACTTGGCACATCCTAGAATAATGTCAAAGCTTTGCTAGCTCCAAGGGGCAGTTTTGCTCTGACAAACCTAGTTCCAGTGCCTTTTGCTTAGAATGGATTCAGGGAAATTGGAAATATATGAAAAGAATATACCAGTGTAGTCATACCTACAATGAGCAGAAGGCATTCATTAGTGGGCAATGGAAAAAAGAACAAGTAAACTCTTGTTGCAGTTTTCTTAGAAATTCTCTTTGTCTTTTTCACCTGAATGTGTCTATACATCAATCTCTCAAGCAAACAAAGAAAAATACTGCAGTTGAACTCTGTCAATGCAAAATAATCCTGAAGAGTAAACTATATTATTATTTATATCTGTTGTGTGAATGCTGCATGCTTTGCTAAGGTGCATTCATGATGGGGAGAGAGACCTTTGAAAGTTCTCTTTCTAGTCCTGCAACTTGAAAGAGAAATCAGTCCATATTTTGCTCTGAGATAGCTTCCACTGAATCAACCAAGGTAAACACTGCTCTGGAGCTGCATGTTTCCAGCTCATTGAAATACTAAATGGAAGCATCTGGTGGGTGGATTGTTTAACGAAGACATAATTGATCACTGGGAGTGACACACGTCTGAGTCTCCTTGTGCTGGAGCTGGCTGTTAATTAAGCAGTCAGACCAGGGCTGGGGGGCAGGTGTACCTGTGTGGTCGACCTATCTGTGGATTTATTTCTCCAGAGATGTCTAGTGATGTGATGCAGATGCTTGTACTCCCATGGCACTCCCAACCTCTTCATTCCTCACAAGAGGCCACTAGGAAGACTTTAGGATGTTCTCAGAGTGCAACACAAATCCACGGAGAGAGAAAACAACAAACAGCCCAGGAAGATCGAGAATCACTGTTCTCAGCTGTAGGGAATTTCTGTTTGTATGGACATAAGCCAGTCCCGATGGTTTCTGCTGCATAAACGTGCAAATTAAAAACCTTGACTCAAAGTCCTGAATAACATCACTCTCCATTGGGTTTTCTTCCTTGGTAAATGGCATACTCACATGGTGACCCATAGAATCTTGCAGGATGTGAACAAAAGTGAGCATCCAACTAGGCCCCATTAACAGAACTCCTCCAGTATGGTATGATTAGCTCCAGAAGCAGGATAAAAAAATACTAGAGAAGTGATTGTAGTGTTCCCTGAGTCAGTCTGGTAAGTAAAGGTGCTGGTGTGTTCCTGGGATTACCTACTTTTTAAAACAAACAAACAGTCCCCCAAAGCCTAGCTCTTCATGCAAAATAATGTAAATTATCCTGGAAGAAAGGAGCTCAGTCTTCTTCACCTGAATGTGTTCTAGCTCTTCTGCTGTTTTACATGACATGGGAATCACTGCAGATTTCTGCAACTCCAATTTAGAAGATCACTAATTCTTTCAAAAGGTTCTTTAAAGCACTTGTTCTGATCTGGGGAGAACTTTGAAATTTGAGTGGCTGAAAAAAAACATTCTGTTGCAGCCTTACTGCAGGAACCCCTGAGGCCCAGAAAGGTGCTGAAATTAACATGCACACCCCTGTGTGCTACCTAACTTCAACCATATTTGTGAGCAGAATCTCTGAAGTACCTTAAAAGATGTTTTTGAAACTATAAACTGACAATGTCATGTGATGATAATTTATTCTTATAACATTTCCAGTTCATCCTAACTCATCCTTAGCTAGTTGAATAACTTGTTCATTATTGTTGGGAGACGAAAAGTAGATTGTAATATGACACCAAAATAAGTTTTCCTGAATATTTGGAACAGAGTGTTACTTTCTGCATGAAGTGCTGCACATATCACTTATAGACTTGAATGGTGCTGAAGCATTGTATGCATTTGTGCTTCCTTGATTCGCATGTCCAAAGACAAGTAATAAATCTGGTGAAGGGTCTGGACCATAAGCCTTATGAGGAGCAGTTGAGGGAACTGGAGTTGTTTAGTTTGGAGAAAAGGATGCTGAAGAGAGATCTTATTGCCCTTTACAACTACCTAAAGGAGACTGTAGAGAGGTGGGTGTTGGTCCCTTCTCCCAAATAGCAAGTGATAAGAGAAGAAGAAATGGCCTCAAGTTGTACCAGGGAAGTTTAAACTGGATATTAGGATAAATTGCTTCACTGAAAGGGTTGTCAAGAATTGGGACAGGCTGCCCAGGGAAGTGGTGGAGTCACCGTCCCCGAAGGTACTTAAAAGACGGGTAGATGTGATGCTTAGGAACCTGGTTTATTGGTGAACTTGGCAGTGTTAGGTTAGGGGTTGAACTTGATGACATAAACAGATAAAACTTGATGAACCTAACCATTTCTATGGTTCTATTCTGTGATTCATTCTCCTTGAGCCTGATCTATAGACTGATGAATTCAATCCTCACTCTGACGTTGGATTAGGTTCTTTTTGTCATCTTTGTCTACTCCTTAAATTTTAAGAAGCAATGCACCCATTCTCACTGGTTTCCCCCAGATAAGCAGGTGCTGAAATGTTCAATTTCTGTAAGTGCTGCTGTTGTTTCTGTTAATTAGACCACAGTAAAATCTATGGCTTTTTTTTTTTTTAACAAGAATGGGACAGAATGATGCATTTGTTCTCAAGGGATACATCCAGTTTTTATGCATGAATGCATTATCCAAAGCTTTGCCTAGCACATGTGTCAAACACGTTTCTCTCATCTAGTAGAATAATTAAGTCACAGCAACTTGTATTGTAGAAACAACACATTTT